>NC_091983.1:218826075-218973717 GCF_044704955.1 Pristiophorus japonicus | reverse complement strand
GGAGGAGGATGGGGGAGAGGAGGAGGATGGGGGGAAGGGGAGAGGAGGAGGATGGGGGGGAAGGGGAGAGGAGGAGGATGGGGGGGAAGGGGAGAGGAGGAGGATGGGGGGGAAGGGGAGAGGAGGAGGATGGGGGGGGAGGGAGAGGAGGAGGATGGGGGGGGGAGGGAGAGGAGGAGGATGGGGGGGGAGGGAGAGGAGGAGGATGGGGGGGAGGGAGAGGAGGAGGATGGGGGGGGAGGGAGAGGAGGAGGATGGGGGGGGAGGAGGAGGATGGGGGGGGGGGGGAGAGGAGGAGGATGGGGGGGGGGAGAGGTGGAGGTGGGAGGAGGATGGGGGGGGGGAGAGGTGGAGGAGGAGGAGGATGGGGGGGGAGAGGTGGAGGAGGAGGAGGATGGCGGGGAGAGGTGGAGGGGGAGGAGGAGGAGGAGGTGGGGAGGGGGAGGAGGGAGGAGGAGGAAGGGGGGGGGGCGGGGGTGAAGAGGAGGAGGAGGAGGATGGATGGGGGAGCGGATTGAGGGGGGGGGTGGGGAAGAAGAGAGAGGGGGGAAGGAGAGGAGGAGAGAGACAGACACTAAACTGGGCTGCTCTGCGGCAAATTCCTTCCACACATCAATGAAAACCTGGGCTTGTGAAGATGTGCATCTTTTTGCTGCTGTTTGATCGGCATCTCCAGGGAAGTGGTGTGCTTCTGCTCAATGTCTTGGCAGGTTGTTTCAGCTGTTGAGAACTGAACAGTGTCGACTCTCTGGTTCAAAGCTGAGTTCTTGTCATGTGTGGTGGATTTCACCTGCTCTCTTAGCCACACCAGTCCCTGGAATGCCTGGACAAATTACTCAGTTTTCCATCTCCCTCTGCTTTCTCTCACACAAGGGTGATGAACTTTGCAGTGATACAGTTGCTTATTATCCAAAAGTAGTCTCTGCTCATTTACCCATCTTTTATCCATAGCTGTGCACTCAGTTTATGTTTTTTAAAAAAAATGGAATTTTGGATGACAAAGTATTTTTAAATGTGCGGTTCAAAGTTTAAAGGCAAATCCTTGAACAGAGCACTCTTCAGGATTTGATCCTGCTACAGACACTTCATGCCCACTGCAAGTTCCACTTGTTTCTATTACCTGGGTGGGCTGTGAGTATTCTCATACTTGTTGGTTTAAATAACTTCTATTCTGATAGTTTATGAATATTTTCCTCAATTTTAATTAAAGAAAAGACAAAGTCCTCCTATTTACATAAGAGTCGTAGATGGAGGAGTTCTGGTCCACACAATATCCATCTAAACTGGCAGCTCTCAGCTTTGCAGTAACCAATTTAAAGTGGGCAAAATTTTGGCAAACTATAAATTAACAAAAATAAATGTTAAGCCATAGAACTTCTTATGGAAGAGAACAGATTTCTGTTCAATCTCACACTACCAGCTGCTTTTGATTTCCAATGGCTTTCAGAAAAAGATACCGTATATTAATCTGCTGAAATCATGAGCCTTACACCCCCCCCCCCCCCCCCCTTGTGTGTTACAGGTCCACTATCTCGCGATGACTCCTATGGGCCATCCCCTGTGAGTGGTGGGGCGCCTTCACCACCAATGATGATGGAGCTCCCTGTCCGGCCTCCCTCTGTTAATGCAGGCCGTGGCTTTCCGCGAGATCGGGGTGATGGAGGTAGGCAGGAAATGTGTGAGGATAGTTTTGTTGGAATGGTTCTTGCATGAGTGCTGTTCCTGTAACTATCACCAGTCATAAAGTAGCTTCTCATTAATTTTTAACTTCCAGGTATGCGAGTTCCTCCTGGGACTCTACCTCCCCGCGAGTGGATTGGTGCTGGCCCGGACCGACTGGGACCATCTTCTGACCACGGTTCTCCCCCACCACAGTGGGACAGGCGGCCAGGTAATGTACATGCTATTTTCCTGTTCTTGCAGTATTGTATTAAAGATTAATCGGATTAGAGTAGGAATAAACGGGTCATTTTCAGGATGGCAGGCTGTTACTAGAGGGATGCAGCAAGAATCAGTGCTGGGGCCTCAGCTATTTACAATTTATATCAATGACTTGGAGGAAGGGACCAAGTGTAATATATCCAGGATTGCTGACCATACAAAGCTCAGTGGGAAAGTAATCTGAGAAGGACTCAAATGGAAATAGACAGGTTAAGTGATTGGGCTAGAATGTGGCAGATGGAGTATAATGTGGAGAATTGTGAGATTCAATTTGGCAGGAAGAATGGAAATATAAAAGGGGAGAAAATAGTAAATGTTGGTATTCAGAGGGATCTGGGTGTCCTTGTACATGACTCACAAAGTTAACCTGCAGGTACAACGTGGAATTGGGAAAGCAAATGGTATGTTAACCTTTATTGGTACCGTCTTTCGGATGAGACGTTAAATGAAGACCCGGTCTCCTCTCTCAAGTGAATGTAAAAGATCCCATGGCACTATTTCGAAGAAGAGCAGGGGAGTTATGCCCGGTGTCCTGGCCAATATTTATCTCTCAATAAACATAACAAAAAAAATGGATTATCTGGTCATTCACATTGCTGTTTGTGGGAGCTTGCTTGTGTGCAAATTGGCTGCTGCATTTCCCACATTACAACAGTCCAAAAGAACTTCATTGGCTGTAAAGCACTTTGAGACTTTGAAAGCAGTGGTCATGAAAGGCACTTTATAAATCTAAGTCTTTTCTTTTTATTACAAAGAGGTTGTAGTATAAGAGTAAGGAGGTCTTGCTGCAATTATATCGGACTTTGGTGAGACCACATCCGGAGTACTGTGTACAGTTTTGGTTTCCTTATGCAAAGAAGGATATACGTGCCTTAGAACGGTTGCAATGAAGGTTCATGAGATTGATTCCTGGGATGAGAGGGGAGATTGAGTATAATGAGCTTATATTCTCTGGAGTTTAGAAAACTGAGAGGTGATCTCATTGAAAGGTATAACATTCTTCGAAAGCTTGACCGGTTAGATGCTGAGGCTGTTTCCACTGGCTCGAGAGTCTAGGGGTCATAGTCTCAGGATAGGGGGTTGGCCATTTAGGACTGAGATGAGAAATTTCTTCAGAGGGTTGCGAATCTTTAGAATTCTCAACCCCAGAGAGTTGAGGAATGCACAAACATTGGGTATATTTAAGACTCAGATCGATAGATTTTTGGGCACTATGGGAATCAAGGGATATCTTTCTACATATTTTTTAAAATTTAAAATTTGTTCCTGGGATGTGGGTGTTGCTGGCAAGGCCAGCATTTATTGCCCATCCCTAATAGTCGTTGAGAAGGTGGTGGTGGTGAGTCGCCGCCTTGAACCGTTGCAGTCTGTGTGGTGAAGGCACTCCCACAGTGCTGTTGGGGAGGAAGTTCCAGGATTTTGACCCGGCAATGATGAAGGAACAGCAATATATTTCCAAGTCAGGATGGTGTGTAACTTGCAGGTGATGGTGTTCCCATGCGCCTGCTGCCCTTGTCCTTCTAGGTGGTAGAGGTCGCGGGTTTGGGAGCTGCTGCCGAAGAATGTTTGGCGAATTGCTACAGTGCATCTTGTAGATGGTACACATTGCAGCTACGGCGTGCCTGTGATGGAGAGGGTGAATCTTTAAGCTGGTGGATGGGGTGCCACAAGCGGGTTGCTTTTCCTGGATGGTGTCGAGCTTCTTGTGTTGTTGGAGCTGCACTCATCCAGCAAGTGGAGAGTATTCCATCACACTCCTGACTTGTGCCTTGTAGATGTTGGAAAGACTTTAGGGAGTCAGAAGGTGAGACACTTACCGCAAAATACCCAACCTCTGACCCGCTCTTGTAGTCAGTTTTTATATGGCTGATCCAGTTAAGTTTCTGGACAATGGTGATCCCCAGAAAAGTTGATGATGGGGGATTCGACGATGATAATGTTGTATATCAAAGGGCGGTGGTTAGACTTGTTCAAGATAGTCATTGCCTGACACTTGTGTGGCACAAACGTTATCAGCCCAAGCCTCTATCATCTTGCTGTATGTGAGCATGGACTGCTTCATTAACTGGGGAGTTACGAATAGAACTGAACACTGAACAATCATCAGTGAACATCCCCACTTCTGACATGATGGAGGGAAGGTCATTGATGAAGCAGCTGAAGATGGTTGGGCTAGGGACATTGCCCTGAGGAACTCCTGCAGCGATGTCCTGGGACTGAGATGATTGGCCTCCAACAACCACAACCATCTTCCTTTGTGCTGGGTATGATTCCAGCCAGTGGGAAGTTTTCCCCCTGATTCCAATTAACTCCAATTTACCAGGGCTCCTTGATGCCATGCTTGGTCAAATGCTGCCTTGATGTCAAGGGCAGTCACTGTTACCTCACCTCTTCTTGTCTGGACCAAGGCTGTAATGAGGTCTGGAGCCAAGTGGTCCTGGCAGAACCCAACCTGAGCATTGGTGAATAAGTGGCGATTGATAGCACTGTCAAGGACACCTTCCATCAGATGCTGAGTAATTAAAGTATTTTCTGTTTTATATCAGTTTTCCAGCATCCGCAGTATTTTGCTCTTGTATAAGGGATATGGGGATCAGTTGGGAAAGTGGAGTTGATGTTCAGTCATGATATTGAATGGTGGTGCAGGCCCGAGGTGCTGTATGGCCTACTCCTGCTCTTATTTCTTATGTTCTTGTGATTAACCCCTTTTTTAATGTTGCTCTTCCAGGTCCAATGGATGGCTATCCTGGACCACGGAGACCACCTTCAGAATCAGGACGAATATCTGGTCCAGGTGAAATTCATGGCCTTCCACCTCCTAACAGAGCAGGTAAATAAAAAATAAAAGAATCTCCATTTAAATGGCCAAATGTAAAATGACTTGATTGAAACTGGAACATGGTTTGGGATTGGTTCCATTGCATGATTTCCAAAGAATCAGTCTCTGTTTAAATGCAATGTCTCATGATAATCTCCAGCTTCTGGATCTATATCCATGGAAAAATCTGACGACATCAGTGAGTAGTAATAGTTGTGTGCTCATTCATTGCTACCCTATTGACTCACTAAGTACATGTGTATAAATACGGTTATAGAGAAAAGATGAGCGCTCAAGCCATCAGTACTCGCCCTTTCTATTCCGTGGTGCAACCTTCTGCACTGCTCTCCCCAGATGCACTGTGTGCTGTGGTGCTAAACCATACAAACCAAGACAATTCCAGGTTCAGTCCCTGGCTTTTGCTCAATCAGCTGACCCCAACTCAGATGCGACTGGATGTGCTAGAATTGGCTTCCATATTCTCATGCTAGGGAGGATATATTGAGTATTCTGCTCTTGATATTGAAACTCTAAACTGCTTGCATATGGATTTTGGGTGAGGATAGAAAAGGTCTTGCCCGTGATGCCCCCAGTAGAAATGCCCACTAGTGCGCCCTAGCCAAGCTCTCTCAAAAAAGAACAGGCACTTTGCTGAGGTATCAATGAATCACTGACTCCTGCAGGCCGTACCCGAGCTCGAATCTGCACCTTCACATTAAAGCCAAGGAAGTGGCATACAAATTGGCCAGAAATAGCAGCGAACCCGGGGACTGGGAGAAACTTAGAACTCAGCAGAGGAGGACAAAGGGTTTGATTAGGGCAGGGAAAAGAGAGTACGAGAGGAAGCTTGCAGGGAACATTAAAATGGACTACAAAAGCTTTCTAAAGAGAAAAAGGTTAGTAAAGACAAATGTAGGTCCCCTGCAGTCAGAATCAGGGGAAGTCATAATTGGGAACAAAGAAATGGCAGACCAATTGAACAAGTACTTTGGTTCGGTATTCACTAAGGAGGACACAAACAACCTTCCGGATATAAAAGGGGTCAGAGGGTCTAGTAAGAAGGAGGAACTGAGGGAAATCCTCATTAGTCGGGAAATTGTGTTGAGGAAATTGATGGGATTGAAGGTTGATAAATCCCCAGGGCCTGATGGTCTGCATCCCAGAGTACTTAAGGAGGTGGCCTTGGAAATAGCAGATGCATTGACAGTCATTTTCCAACATTCCATCGACTCTGGATCAGTTCCTATGGGGTGGAGGGTAGCCAATGTAACCCCATTTTTTTAAAAAAAGGAGGGAGAGAAAACAGGGAATTATAGACCTGTCAGCCTGACATCGGTAGTGGGTAAAATGATGGAATCAATTATTAAGGATGCCATAGCAGCGCATTTGGAAAGAGATAGGTCCAAGTCAGCATGGATTTGTGAAAGGGAAATCATGCTTGACAAGTCTTCTGGAATTTTTTGAGGATGTTTCCAGTAGAGTGGACAAGGGAGAACCAGTTGATGTGGTGTATTTGGACTTTCAGAAGGCTTTCGACAAGGTCCCACACAAGAGATTAATGTGCAAAGTTAAAGCACATGGGATTGGGGGTAGTGTGCTGACGTGGATTGAGAACTGGTTGGCAGACAAGAAGCAAAGAGTAGGAATAAATGGGTACTTTTCAGAATGGCGGGCAGTGACTAGTGGGGTATCGCAAGGTTCTGTGCTGGGGCCCCAGCTGTTTACATTGTGCATTAATGATTTAGACGAGGGGATTAAATGTAGTATCTCCAAATTTACGGATGACACTAAGTTGGGCGGCAGTGCGAGCTGCGAGGAGGATGCTATGAGGCTGCAGAGCGACTTGGTTAGGTGAGTGGGCAAATGCATGTCAGATGAAGTATAATGTGGATAAATGTGAGGTTATCCACTTTGATGGTAAAAACAGAGAGACAGACTATTATCTGAATGGTGACAGATTAGGAAAAGGGGAGGTGCAATGAGGCCTGTGTGTCATGGTACATCAGTCATTGAAGGTTGGCATGCAGATACAGCAGGCGGTTAAGAAAGCAAATGGCATGTTGGCCTTCATAGCGAGGGGATTTGAGTACAGGGGCAGGGAGGTGTTACTACAGTTGTACAGGGCCTTGCTGAGGCCACACCTGGAGTATTGTGTACAGTTTCGGTCTCCTAACTTGAGGAAGGACATTCTTGCTGTTGAGGAAGTGCAGCGAAGGTTCACCAGACTGATTCTCGGGATGGCGGGACTGACCTATCAAGAAAGACTGGATCAACTGGGCTTGTATTCACTGGAGTTCAGAAGAATGAGAGGGGACCTCATAGAAACGTTTAAAATTCTGATGGGTTTAGACAGGTTAGATGCAGGAAGAATGTTCCCAATGTTGGGGAAGTCCAGAACCAGGGGTCACAGTCTAAGGATAAGAAGAAACTTCTTCACCCAGAGAGTGGTGAACCTGTGGAATTCTCTACCACAGAAAGTTGTTGAAGCCAATTCACTAAATATATTCAAAAAGGAGTTAGATGTAGTCCTTACAACTCGGGGGATCAAGGGGTGTGGCGAGAAAGCAGGAATGGGGTACTGAAGTTGCATGTTCAGCCATGAACTCAATGACTGGCGGTGCAGGCGCGAAGGGCCGAGTGGCCTACTCCTGCACCTATCTTCTATGTTTCTATAACTGAGTACCTTCATCACTGGTGCCATTCTAGTAAATCTCGACACCCTATTTAAAGTGTGATGTCCAGAATTAGATGCAATCCTCCAGCTGAGAAATGTCATCTCCTTCTGTAGAAATGGGCCCGGGAGGACCAGCACAATTGCCAAGTGGGCCGAGGACATCTTCACCAAATTTGACAGAGAGTGCGATGGTAAGATTTGCATTGAACTACTTTCTTGGACATGAATTGTTAAAGTCTTGTATTTTCTTCTACTGTGATTTATTTCCTTTCTTGTTAATAAAATTGTTTTGGCAAAGGGACTAGAAGAAGATGAAACTATTTGATTTGAAGTGTTCTTTTGAGAAGCTCCCATTTCCTCTGTTGGTTCAGGCAGTAAGTGGATCAGGAATTTCCAGGTTCAGACTTTTGACGTTGTGGAGTTGGCTCATTCCAGCTTGAATGGCCTGGGGGCTTGGGTTGGGATCTGCACCCGTGGGAGGGGTAAAATTAGTCCCAAGTTCCCAATCCTGATCACAACCTGCAACCCCTGTTGGGAAATACCAGTGACTATCTGATGAGGACAGAATGGCCTTGGTTGTGATGCCCAATACAGTTGAATAGAGTGGTATAATCTGGTTAGGTTGAGTTTCGCACTGACCTAGTTTGCTACTACTTCACTTTATTTTCTATTTAATTTCTTCACTTTCTCTAAAGCAAGACACTGTTGATCAGCCTGAAGAGCCAGTATCTTTCTCTAACCCACCCACCTCTGAACAATCAAAGGCAGTGAGTACTAGCAACAGGAGATTGAATGAGTTTTTAACTTCACACCTGAAGTTGATGGTAATCCAGCAGTGTGTGCGCTTCATAATTTGCACATTTAATAAAACAAACTAACCAGGCAGGTACTTATGTATTTTTTTGATTTTGAAGAAATGACTGACCATGAGTGCTTCAGTCAATTTTAAAACTTTGCATGTCAAATGAACTAACCTTGCATTTTTATAAAATGTTACATCTAAGGCTTATTTTTCTGAACTCAATCTCATGGATTACATTTCCTAGCTTGTGAATACCTGCATTTCACAAAGGTAACTGCTCCTTAGATGTAACAATCTTGTAAATACAAGGCCATCGGCGCAGAGGACCGACTGGTCACCGCCTATATGCTGCTGAAAAACTGAGGTTTACTTTTAAGTTGTTAAAGAAATTAAGATGTGAATATCAAGGCTTTTAAAATATTTGCTCTTTTTTCCCCTCCCCCCATAAAACTACAGGTGAATGCAAATGCTCTTCAAACTGCACCATCTTTTCCTGGGACACCCATTATGAATTTACCTGTGGGTGGAATACTTCCGCCAGGACCCCGCCATGGACATCCTCCACCATCCAGAGGCACCTATGCACCAGTCCAGCTTACACAAAACCATTTAGGTAGGATTAACTTATTCTAAGCGGCCCTTGGTGTGGCTTACAATTTACAGTCTTAACTCTTCTGACTCCTGTTTTACTTTGTATTTTGCAGTGCGTGTTCCAGCTCTCCGAGACTACCCTCCAGGCCCGTTCCCCCCTCCAGGCCCGTTCCCACCGCCAGGTCCATTCCCACCTCTAGGCCACAGACCTTTTCTTCCCGGGCCCTTGCCCCCACCTCATGTTCTGAGAGACTTTCCACCTGGTGCAAGGGAGTATCCACATGGACCAAGGAGCCTTCCTCCTGGTCCGACCCCACCTTCCGGTAGCAGAGAATATCCACCAGGCCCAGACAACCGCCGATGATTTTAAAGGCATTAGGAGAACAGGCTTTCGATGTGACTGATCACCCACCTCAGGCAGTTGTACTTTTTAAATGTATGTAACAGGGACTTGCTATAGAATCCTTCAAGTATTCCATGGGTCTCAGTTCTTTTGTTTTCATTGCCCTGAAAATTGGGAATAATTTCACTAGCAAGTCTGATTATAGAACACATTTAAAATGTAATGGCTTGTGGCAAATCCCATCACTGTGCAGTAACAGTGTTTGTTACCCTTGTGTGACAGCATCAGATACAGTCACCAAGTTATATTCAGCTGGAAAACCCTTGGACTGCTGGAGTTCTGTACCTTCTGCTTTTGGAAATGGATGGGTGCATTCGTGGACAAAATTCTCAAATAATTAAGTATAACAAATGCTGGTTACAGCTTCAGAAAGTTTACTTGGCATCTGTTTGTCAAAAGGTAGCCACTCTGCCAATCAAAGGAGTTAATTGTGCAATATTAGGGTACCTGTGTCTCTTGTAGTGGTATAAATCTTTTGCTCATCTGTGACCAGTGTTTTGAGGCCTTTTATTTTAAATGGTTGCAAAAAAAGAAAACTTTTCCTGTGGAAATATCAACTAATCAGAGAGCTGCCTGATTATGTAGTCATGGCAATACATTTGTAATTCATACACAAACCATTTCAATGAGCCATCCATTTGTGTCTCAGCCAGCCCCCATTTTTAGTTTGATTTCTGTTTAGGGAGAAAAAAAACAAGAACATCCTGTACAATTAAGGCCAGATGTAACTTATTTTACTATTGAGAAAATTTATTAATAAAGATTAAAATTACTGGGTTGTCAATGAACATTCCTCAGTGCTGTTCTTGGCCCCTCTATTACATGTAAGTCACTGTTGGTAATGGCTACTGAATATACAGATTGGCACAGTATGAATCAAAGCAAAGTGTTTTGTCTGGTTTGTCCACCCCTGTTACATGAATCTTAATTATAAATTCTACAAGTGTTAATAAACAGGATGCTGAACAGTTATGTACAAAGGCAAAAAACAGTGCTACATGCTGTTGTAGTGCAATGATTAGACATAGAATACATTTTTTTTTAAAATAGAGCTTTGGCCAACTACACCTCACTTCAAATACATTTCTAGCTAAGCATTTGAGTGACTAATTTCCAAAAAGCCAGATGGATCTTTGTTAAAAGTACCACTACATAACATACACCTGTACATCAAAACACAGAAGCTAAGATCCCTTCATGTGTGCACCTGATTTAACAGTTAACTTCAGAAAGCTACTGCCTTAAACCAGCATGGCAAGGCTAACTAAGCTCATTTCAGCAGTTCAGCTTTAAATAAATTAACAAGTGCTGCATTAGTTACCATAGAGTGTAGGTATTTCTCATTCTTCAGCATGCTATGAACAGTCACTCGACCACTGTTCCAGGATTAATCAATTACTAATATAAAATGGCAATGTTAACCAGCCTGAAATATTTTCCTGAATTGCAACAGCAGCTTGGACTGGAGATGTTGTCTTCATGGGACACTGAACAATACTACTGTGTTCTTATTGCAAGTACTGGATGTAGATGTGCTACACTATGCTACTGCGATCCTGCTGTTGTACACATACTTTTACCACAATGTCGATTCATGTATCGCAGTACACATTGCAAATCACTCCTTGTGCAATATCTGATGGAGGTGGAGATATAGTGGTTTCTTGGTCAGCAAATGTAGCTTTTTTCTCTTGAAGTCCGTTGGCTTTTTGTATCTAAAAGATTAAAACGATCTTTAAAACCACCACTGGCAGGAAGGTCAGTAAGCAGAGGATTTAAGATAATTAGCAAAAAATCCAGGGGGGGGAAATTAGGACTTTAAAAGAAAAATGTAGCTAGTTGCTGTGATCTTAAAGATGGGTAGCAGATTCTGTAGTAACTTTCAAAAGTGAATTAGATATATACTTACAGAATTTTTCAAAGAGCTGGCACAGACATTGTGGGGGAAAGGCCTCCTGTGCCATATTCCATCTGATCATTGTTGGAAAGTGCACAAGTCGCTGTCAACCCAGGGTCAATAACCTCCTGCTACCTATCAGAAGAGGAGAGGACCCAGGGGCAGCACAGGCCAGCCCACCCTGTGATGTGTGCGCACTAGGTCCGTGCAGCAGAGCTGGTCTCCAGTCGTCTTGGTTAATCCTTACCACTGGACCAAGACCTAGCTCTATCAAGTCCATGTGGTGGCTGGTGTGCAACAGCCATCACACATTTTAAAAAAAATCCATGCACAGGCATCTTCCACCCTTCAACATGTAGTTCTGGACCTGGAATATTAGGTCCTTCATTGAAACATCTGTGAACTCATCCCTTTTTGGTGTGGAAGCAAGTCATCCTTGATTGGAGGAACTGCTGATGATAAATGCTTCTACCCACTTGCCTGCCAAGACTCCCCCTCCTGGTTTTACTTTATTACAGTCCTATAATTTTTTTTTAAAACCTGAATCGATAGACAACCCTGCAGCTTAAAGCATCAAACACATGAGCAGAGCTCTACGACTTACGAACCATGAACTCACTCACTTTACTGGGATTCTACATTCAGGCTGATTGATAGATTGAACTTACCAGGCAAAAAAACAAGATGGACATGCCTGCTTGTATCTGCCTCATGACAATCAAAGGGAGTTTATATAGCACCTTTAACGTAGTAAAACATCCCAAGGTGCTTCACAGGAATGTTATCAAACAAAATTTGACACCGAGCCACACAATATTAGGACAGGTGACCAAAAGCTTGGTCAAAGAGGTAAGTTTTAAGGAGTGTTTTCGAAAGGAGACACATAGGTTTTAGGAGGAAATTCCAGGGCCTCGGCAGCTAAAGGCACAGCCACAACGTTGGAGGAATTAAAATCAAGGAAATGCTTGGGCCAGAATTGGGGGAGTATAGAGATCTGCGGTTAGAGATGGGGAGGGATTTGAAAACATGAACGAACATTTTTTTTTTAAAATTATGGCATTGCTGGAACTAGGTCAGCGAGTACAGGGATGTTGGGGACTTTGTACTCGCTGACCTAGTTCATACCAAGTCCCCAACACCCCTGTACTCACTGACCTAGTTCATACTGGGGTGTTGGGGACTTGGTATGAACTAGGTCAGCGAGTACAGGGGTGTTGGGGACTTGGTATGAAGTAGGATATGGGAAGCAAAGTTTTGGATGAGTTGAAGTTTATGGAGAGTAGAAGAGTATTGGAAGTCAAGTCCAGAGGTTACAAAAGTATAGATTATCTTCCAATATCTGGAAGGATGAATGGGTACAGAATGAGAGGAGAGAAATGTTGCAGATGCTTCATACTCACAGTTCTATAACTATCTGGCCAGCTTTGATTTCATCCATTTCCATAAAAGCAAAACACTTTGTGCTTGTAAACCTTTTTTTAGGTTTGTAATGTTTGAATTCAAAGAAAATAGCAGCTCCTGTAAAAGAAACATATTTCCTGATCTATGATTAGAGGTATTAGAAACAATTAAATAGGAGGCTCTGGTGTCTCAATGTTTAACATATTACAGTATCACTAAACTGGGACAATAGAAGTATCCAGCTCAACATTACATGTTATGGATGGTCTTGTGTCAAAATATTGACTAGTTTAAAAATGTGAAAAGGTGGGGTGGTGGGAAGACAGGGCAGTGTAGCTGGTTAGACCATGGCCTTCCATCTCAGGCTGTCCAAATTCAAACCCAGGTCCCAAACAATGAGATTACATAGGCTCATGCCAGTTTCTAATGCAAGATTGAGTAAATAGCAATTTGATTTCCAAGATTCATGGTTTTCTCACATTTAGCAATTACTTGGGTTTTTGTAAAATTCAGTAATTTCTCACAAGCCAATGTGTCACTCCAGATTAAATTAACAGGGCAGTGACACATATCCCATACACACTGTTGGTGAGCCTCACCCCTGACAGTCTAATCTGATATATTGTTGGCTGTGGACTAAATATTTCTTGGTGGGTGCCAAAATATTCTCCAGTACATTGCTGCGTGCACTACTACTATGTAAAGGGATCTCCTCCAAGGAAGGAAATTAGGGTGACCCACCTTTCGGCAGTTTCTCGATGTGTTTTTGGATTTCCACATCGACAGCGAAGTGTACGTACATATCATCTTTTCTTGTTGCAACAGGAGTATCTTGTACAGGGGTCAGATCTACCCCATTGACATCTGTGTGATTATAGTTATGGGTGTTAGTCATTTTTGAGCAAACAGAATACATGAATACCAAACCCATTTAAAAATACCTCTGCATTACCTTTTACACTGACTGTTACGTAGGGATCGATACACTGTCCTGCATCCTTGAGCCCAATCTTCTCTATTTTTATAGTGAGCAGTGCCATGCTTGGTTCTGAAGGCAGCCGTGGTAGTAGAGTACCTGATGACAAACATTACTGTGGTATCATTCTACAGAGATTTGATGTGGCATTAGTGTAAAATCAACTGGTAACATTCTGAACCAACAGTGACAATAACCGTCACTTAAACTTGCATCTTTCAGATGAGACATTAAACCGAGGCCCCCATGTGCTCTCCCAGATGAATGTAAAAGATCTCATGGCACTATTCAAAGAGCAGAGGATTTCTCCTGGCTAACTTTTAGCCCTGAACCAATATCAAAACAGATTATCTGGTCATTTGTGGGACCTTGCTGTGTGCAATTTGGAATCACAACAGTGACTATACTTCAAAATGACTTAATTGGCTGTGAAGTGCTTTGGAATGCCCTGAGGCTGTGAAAGAAACCAGTTTGATTCATTCCACATAATCAAGAAACAGCTGAGCGCACTGGATACAGCAAAGGGGTGACCCATCCACCTCCATGGCACGAACCTGGTATTGCAGTACTTCCAGGAGCGGTGCGGTGGCTCTAGGCCTTTTGGCTAGGAGCATTGGCGCAGAGTGATCCTTGGCGTGTGCAAGGTGACCTCTGGCGTTTGTGATTTGACAAAGAATTGGAACGATTGGCTACGAATTTCAAAAAAAAAAAAAGGCTATGGGCCCCGACCACATACCGGCTGTCATGCTGAAGATGAGCTCCAGAACTAGCCGTGTTTCTAGCCAAACTGTTGCAATACAATTACTGTCCCATCAGTCTACTCTCAGTCATCAGCAAAGTGATGGATGGTGTCGTCAACAATGCTATCATGCGGCAAATAACTTGCTCACTAATGCTCAGTTTGGGTTCTGCCAGAACCACTCAGCTCCAGACCTCACTACAGCCTTGGTCCAAACATGGACAAAAGAGCTGAATTCCAGAGGCAAGAGGTTATCCACTTTGGTGGTAAAAACAGAGAGACAGACTATTATCTGAATGGTGACAGATTAGGAAAAGGGGAGGTGCAAAGAGACCTGGGTGTCATGGTACATCAGTCATTGAAGGTTGGCATGCTGGTACAGCAGGCGGTTAAGAAAGCAAATGGCATGTTGGCCTTCATAGCGAGGGGATTTGAGTACAGGGGCAGGGAGGTGTTGCTACAGTTGTACAGGGCCTTGGTGAGGCCACACCTGGAGTATTGTGTACAGTTTTGGTCTCCTAACTTGAGGAAGGACATTCTTGCTATTGAGGGAGTGCAGCGAAGGTTCACCAGGCTGATTCCCGGGATGGCAGGACTGACCTATCAAGAAAGACTGGATCAACTGGGCTTGTATTCACTGGAGTTCAGAAGAATGAGAGGGGATCTCATAGAAACGTTTAAAATTCTGACGGGTTTAGACAGGTTAGATGCAGGAAGAATGTTCCCGATGTTGGGGAAGTCCAGAACCAGGGGTCACAGTCTAAGGATAAGGGGTAAGCCATTTAGGACCGAGATGAGGAGAAACTTCTTCACCCAGAGAGTGGTGAACCAGTGGAATTCTCTACCACAGAAAGTTGTTGAGGCCAATTCACTAAATATATTCAAAAAGGAGTTAGATGTAGTCCTTACTACTAGGGGGATCAAGGGGTATGGCGAGAAAGCAGGAATGGGGTACTGAAGTTGCATGTTCAGCCATGAACTCATTGAATGGCAGTGCAGGCTAGAAGGGCCGAATGGCCTACTCCTGCACCTATTTTCTATGAGAGTGACCAGCCCTTGACATCAAGGCAGTATTTGATCGAGTGTGGCATCAAGGAGTCCTAGTTAAACTGAAGCCAATGGGAATCAGGAGAAACTCTCCACTGGCTGGAGTCATACCTAGCACAAAGGAAGATGGTTGTGGTCGTTGGAGGTCAATCATCACAGCCCCAGGATATTGCTGCATGAATGCTTCAGGGCAATATCCTAAGCCCAACCATCTTCAGCTGCTTCATCAATGACCTTCCATCATAAGGTCAGAAGTGGGGGTGTTCGCTAATGACTGCACAGTGTTCAATGCCATTTACAACTCCTCAGATAATGACATCAAAGTAGTCAGTGCCCACATGCAGCAAGACCTGGACGACATTCAGGCTTGGGCTGATAAGTGAAAAGTAACATTCACGCCACACAAGTGCCAGACAATGACTATTTCGAACAAGCAAGAGTCTAACCACTTCCCCTTGATATTCAACGGCATTACAATCACCGAATCCCCACCATCAACATCCTGGTAGTCACCACTGACCAGAAACTTAACTGGACCAGCCATATAAATACTATGAGCAGGTCAGAGGGTATTCTGCAGTAACCTACAAGGCACAAGTCGGGAGTGTGATGAATAAACTCCACTTGCCTGGATGAGTGCAGCTTCAACACTCGACGCTCAACACAGTCAAGGACAAAGCAGCCCGCTTGATTGGCATCCCATCCACCACCTTACACATTCACTCCCTCCACCACTGGCACACCGTGGCTACAGTGTGTGTCATTTAAAGATGCACTGCAGCAACTCACCAAGGTTTCTTCGGCACCACCTCCCAAATCCGCGATCTCTACTCCTAGAAGGTCAAGGGCAGCAGGTGCTTGGGAACACCATCACCTCCAAGTTCCCCGACAAGTTACATACCATCCTGACTTGGAAATATATCGCCATTCCTTCATCGATGTTGGGTCAAAATCCTGAAACTCCCTCCCTAACAGCTGGGAGTACCTTCACCACACGGACTGCAGTGGTTCAAGGAGGTGGCTCACCATCACCTTCTCAAGGGAAATTAGGGATGGGCAATACATGCCAGTCTTGTTACCAACCCACATCCCGTGAATTAATAAAAAATAAATAAATTCAAGTTCTTGAAAATCCAATTTGAGGAGCGGGATTCGCATCCGCCCATCATGAAGGCTCTAAAGTACAGTTCCATGTGCTCAGACAGTAGTCCGGTACCTTGCCCAAGTGCCATTTTTCATGCACGAGACTCGACATCGAGTATCAAGCAGGCTGTTTGACCTGGGGGGCATTGCGACACAGTTTTCTCCCCCCAACTGGCAACGTCCACAAATGCTCTCCAGAAGGAATCGAGCTGATTTCTCTCATTCAGGGACATAGCATCCCAGCAGCTGCCGAGATCAGCAGAGTCCAAGGATCAACCTGGGATTTTGCTGGCCCATATGGCTCAGTGCCGCACATTTATTCAATGAACCATGCGGGGGTGGAGGAACCTCATGCTGCTTTTTAAAATCTGATTTAAAACCCTCTCTAAGCTAAAGTCTTGGTGTTGATTGGCTAGATGATCATGTAGTTACCGCCACTGCTTCCCTATCTATGTCTTGATGCTTGGGAAACTAGGATCGAACCACTGGAACAGATAGACAGGGTCTCATTTATACATCTCATACAACAGACAGCACCTCCAGCACTCCTTCAGTGCTACACTGAAATGCCAACTTAGATGATTACCTCAAACCCTAGAAAAGGTCAAATCCACATCCTTCAGAGTCAAGTGGGGGGGGGGGGGGGTGGAGGAGAAATACATGACCACACTCCTTATTCCCAAAAAGGATTTAACATTGTATACTTTATATTTGACCTCTGACTAATTGCTTTGCTTTAAGATGCCCATGGTCAGGAACAATTCTGAATCTATTAGGTACACATGACAACATACTGCCTCATTAACTTCACTGATGTGGCAACTGTACATGCAAGTACTGCTTTAGGAATCTGACTAAAACCACTGAGCAGTATAATCAATGCGGCAAGTCTTCTTTGGTCTTACAGTCCACATATTGTGGTAAAATCTATCAGAGGCAGTGTCCCTTTAATTAACTTTAGTTTGAATACCTGTGATCTCTTAACACCCTCATCAGTTCACTGTCCTCCCCTCCTTCCACGTTGGGATACAGTCCCACAGCAGTGACAGCTCTGCTCAAGTATAGGTAAGACATGTAACTGTGTGGAGAGATCAGAGCCAAGCCTGATCCTCGCCACAGTTCTATATGTACAATTTCAAGTGGCAGTCAGTAGAAAGATTAGGAATGTTTGATTTCTTTCTCTGGTCAGGAACACCGAGGTCGATTTTATATCAAACCTGGGATATTTCTGGTCTGCATGGATCAGGTACGCATTAAGTGATGCATTTATCCAAGTGAGCACATTTCCACCTGTCTTTTCAAGCAGAGTAGCCAGGTTATCCTACACTTCTACGAAGAGATGAGACCCAATGTTTTAAGACGAAAGGGAAGTAGAGGAATCCATGCCCGATACACTGCAACAATCACCGCCCCCATCAGCCCAGCATGGAATGTGAACCTGCACCAACTCACCTACCCTCTGTTTTAGTCTCTGGTCACCATGGACCACAAGTTATTTGGAAAGATTGTACTGCTATTGGCTTTCTGCATTAATCAATTGGAGGCTCAAATGGAAATGACCACCTATTTTATTCATCATGAAGACAATTATCCATCCTTGTATAAAGATCCTATTTAAACTGCTATTGGAGTTTCAATTGCATTAAATAGGGTCACAATTACTGACCTTCAGTCTGCACCACAAAGGTCTGGTTTGTAATAAAAATTTCACCATGTGGATGTCAGTAGGATGAGATCCATCACCCTGGCAATTTGTCACCTATGGGTAATTCTGGTGCTCAAACAGAGGTTCATTGATTAAGGGCATTCTAGTATACTATCAGTACTAGAATCTATCATCAGGGCCAGGGGGACTGAGCACTGAGTCAAGTATAAGCTGATCAAAGAGAGTCAGCATGGATTTGTGAAGGTCATACTGACTAAGTTGCATTTTTTTGTTGAGGTCAGCAATATGGTGGATAGGGGAGTGTGTGTGGATCTTGTCCATATGGATGTCCACACACCATTGGAGGTAGCCTTGCGACATGGGTTGGTAGTTATTGTGTGGTAGGAGTCAGAGAGTAGGGATAAAGGGAATATACTCGATTAGCAAGATGTGGCAAGTAATATTCCTTAGGGATCTGTACTGGGATCTTAGTTTTTCACCATATACATTAGACTTGTAAAAGGACTAGAGTTGCACATGCAAGTATGCAGACACACTAAGTTAGAAGGCAGTCAGTTGTGTCAGTGCAAGCAGAAAGTTAAAAAAAAATTAATTCCTGGGATTTGGGCATCGCTGACAAGGCCAGCATTTATTGCCATCCCTAATTGCCCTTGTGAAGGTGGTGGTTATCCACCTTCTTGAACTGCTGCAGTCCCTGTGGTGAAGGTACTGAGAGGCTGAATTAATCATTATATTAATATGCTGCCTTGTCCAGTCAGGGATTTTTCTCTCTAGGCAAGCCCTGAAAGGTAGCTACTGCAGGAGGAAAATGTCCACCAGTTCTTTCAGGGGATCTTGGCTTGTTTGGAACAGGAATAGGTCATTCAGTCCCTCGAGCCTGATCCGCCATTCAGTGAGATCAGGCTGATCTGCAACCTAACTCCGTACTCCCGCCTTTGGCCCATATCCCTGAATACCTTTGGGTAACAAAAATCCACCAATCGAAGATTTAAAATAAACAATTGATCTAGCATCAATTGCCATTTGTGGAAGAGTTACAAACTTTGTGTATAGAAGTTGTTTCCTAATTTCACCCCGAAAGGTCTGGCTCTAATTTTTAGGCTATGCACCTTAGTCCTAGAATCCCCAACCAGCAAAAATTGTTTCTCTCTATCTATCCTATCTGTTCTCCTTAATATCTTAAACTTCGATCCGATCACCCCTTAACCTCCTAAATTCTAGGGAATACAACGTTAATTTGTGTAATCTCTCATCGTAACTTAATCCTTGGAGTCCAAGTATAATTCTGGTAAACCGACGCTACACTCCCTTCAGAACCAATATATCCTTCCTACGGTGTGGTGCCCAGAACTGCTCTCAGTACTCCAGCTGTGGGCTAACCAGGGTTTTGTATAGCTGCAGCATAACTTCTACCCCCTTTTTATTCTGGTCCTCTAGATATAAAGGCCAGCATTCCATTAGCCTTTTTGTTTGAACTTTACAAAAAATAATGAGCGGAGATACAGTGAAGGACATTACATAGTATCTGGTTCAGAAGCACCTTCAAGGTTGTTGGATACGGCAACTTTCCCAGTTACAGAGCTTACCTATAGTTTGTGGAACAGCATGAGATATAGAATCCTGAAACTTTGTACAGTCTCCTGCAACCATTTTAAAGAGTTCACGCCCTAGTATACTCTCCAGTGGAGTACTGCTCTCCGGCATGACTATCAAGTCCGCATGTCAAATCCATTGATCTCCAGCTGAATTCTATTATGAGAATTATCACCAGTCATCATCATAGGCAGTCCCTCGAATCGAGGATGACTTGCTTCCACGTCAAAAAGTTCATAGGTGTTTCAATGAAGGACCTAAAATTCCAGGTCCCGAACTAAAACTTGAAGGGTGGAAGATGCCTGTGCGTGGATTTTTTTAATGTGTGGTGACCGTTGCACACCAGCCACCACATAGGCTTGACAGAGCAAGGTCTTGGTCCAGTAGCCAGGATCAAGCAAGACGACTGGAGACCAGCTCTGCTGCACGGACCTAGTGGGCACACATATTGCAGTGTGGGCTGGCCCGAGCTGCCCCTGGGCCCTCGCCTTTTCTGGGTCCCGATCATGTCCCTCTATAATCACCGGTATGCTTTTATCAACACCAACACCTTGGCTGCCCGTGCTTTTAAGAATTGCACCACCACATCTATGCCACGAATATGCAGTCTCCAGAGAATACAACTGCTACACCAGCAAAGACATGTCGATCCAGGCCGACTTGAAGAACCCATTACCAACCCATCTCAAATCTAGAAGGCTATTTTGGACTATCGCCAAATCCCTTCAGCGATCTCGCTTCAACCTTGATGACCAATAGCGAAATACTAGGAAGAACTGTGACATATGACATAGATTCCTTATAAGAGGACCCCACAGTACAACGTGAAGAATCAAACCTTCCTCGCAAACAGTGGATAGCCATCAACCACCTCAGAACCGGTCATGGTAGATGCTGCCACCTTCTCCATAGATGGAAGATTAAAGCATCCCCATCAAGCGACTGGAGCTCCTAATCAGACCCTGGAGCACATCATTGAGCAGTGCCCTCAGAGGAAATTCGCAGGCAGCCTACAAGGTATCCACCAGAAGCTTTTGCCTGGATATCTGACTTAGATATTGACATTTGATTTGCTTAGGAGGAGAATGGAAGTTTACTTTCAACAACAACTTGCATTTCTATAGCACCTTTAACATGGCAAAATGCCACAAGGCTCTTCACAGGAGTGTTAGAAAACAAAATATGACAGAAGGAGATATTAGGTCAGATGACCAAAAGCTTGGGGACGAAATTCCAGAGTTTAGACTTAGGCAGCTGAAGGCATGGTCGCCAATGGTGAAGCGATTAAAATCGGGGATGCGCAAGAGGCCAACATTGGAGGAGCGTTGAGATCTCAGACTTGTAGGGCTGGAGGAGGTTACAGAGATAGGGAGGGCCGAGGCCATGGAGGTATTTGAACACAAGAATGAGAATTTTGAAATCGAGGCGGTGCTTAACCGGAAACCAATATAGGTCAGGGAGCACAAGGGTGATGGGTGAGCAGAACTTGGTGCGAGTTGGGATACGGGCAGAGTTTTGGATGAGCTGAAGTTTACGGAGGGTGAAAAGTGGGAGGCCAGCTAGAGAAGCACAAGACAAGTCTAGAGGCAACAAAGCCATTGATTAGGGTTCCAGCAGCAGTTGAGCTGAGGCAGGAGCAGAATCGGGCAATGTTACAGAGGTGGAAGCAGGGTCCTGGTGATGCATTTCCAGTCTTTATAATCTTTAAAATCAATCACCTTTTTCAAAAAGGCAAGATTAAGGATTAAAGTTAAGTAAATTTTTTTTGACACAACCGAAAGAACCCAACACATTCATGTATCCAAAGCAGCACCGTTACCTTCAACAGGTCCTGGGGTTAAACGCAGCACATGCAGGTCAGAAACGGATGAGTCGACATGATCACACCATGCAGATGAAAGACAGGATCACATGTTAATGTACCAGATTAATACAACCTCCAATCCCAATATACACAGTGATTTATACAAAGATAATGGATAACTGGCAGTGAGCATGCAGAGGAACAGAAAGAGACAAATTGACATCCACAGGGGAGAGGTAAGATACAAGTTTGAATCAGTAATTCTCCATATTCTAAGCTCTTGATTTTGGATTTTCACTAGTCAGTTTATCTCACATGGGAGGGAATGGATGTGGCAGCTGTACATCATCTTGGGGTGTAGTAGAATAATAACAACTTTTATTTATATAGCGCCTTTAACGTAGTAAAACGTTCCAAGGCGCTTCACAACAGTGTTACAGACAAACAGATAAATTTGACACCGAGCCACGGAAGAAATTAAGGCAGATGACCAAAAGCTTGGTTAAAGAGGTATGTTTTAAGGTGAGTCTTGAAGGAGGAAACAGAGGTAGAGAGGCTTAGAGATTTAGGGAGGGAGTTCCAGAGCTTAGGGCCTAGGCAGCTTAAGGCAAGTCCACCGATGGTTGAGCAGTTATAGTGAGGGATGTTCAAGAGGCCAGAATTTGAGGAGCGCAGACATCTTGTGGGATTGAGAGGCTGAAAAATATTACAGAATTAGGGAGGGGCGAGTCCACGGAGTGATTTGTAAACAAGGATGAGAATTTTGAAATCGAGGCATTGTTTAACTGGGAGCCAATGTAGGTCAGAAAGCACAGGGGTGATGGGTGATCGTGACTTGGTGCGAGTTAGGACATGGGCTGCTGAGTTTTGGATGACTTCAAGTTTACGTAGTGCGCAAGGCTGGCGTAGTCAAGTCTAGAGGTAGTTGGAGTAGTCAAGTCTAGAGGTAACAAAGGCACGAATGAAGGTTTCAGCAGCAGAAGAGCTGAGGCAGGGGCGGAGTCAGACAATATTACGGAGGTGGAAAAAGGCGGTTTTAGTTATACCGTGGCTATGTGGCTTGAAACATATTTCAGGGTCAAATATGACACCTAGGTTGCAAACAGTCTTGTTCACCCTCAGATTGATGTTAGGGAGAGGGATGGAGTCAGTGGTTAGGGAACGCAGTTTGTGGCGGGGACCAAAGACAATGGCTTCGGTCTTCCCAATATTTAATTGGAGAAAATTTCTGCTCATCCAGAACTGAATGTCGGACAAGCAATCTGACAATTTAGATATCAAGCAGGGGTAAAGAGAAGTAGTGGAGAGGTAGAGCTGGGTGTCGTCTTCGTGGAAACTGACTCCGTGTTTTCGGATAATATTGCCAAGGGGCAGCATATAGATGAGAAATAAGAGGGGGCCAAGGACAGATCCTTGGGAGGCACCAGAGGTAACGATGCGGGAGTGGGAAGAGAAGCCATTGCAGGAAATTTTCTGGCTACGATTAGATAGATAAGAATGGAACCAGGCGAGTGCAGTCCCACCCAGCTGGATGGTGGTGGACAGAAGTTGGAGGAGGATGGAGTGGTCATCTGTGTCAAAGGCTACAGACAGGTCCCGAAGGACGAGGAGGGATAGTTTACCTTTGTCACAGTCACAAAGGATGTTATTTGGGACTTTAACGAGAGCCGTTTTGGTACTGTGGCAGGGGTGAAAACCAGGGATTCAAACATTGAATTCATGGAAAGATGATCATGGATTTGGGAGGCAACAATATGTTCAAGTACTTTGGACAGGAAATGGAGGTTGGAGATGAGGCGATAGCTCGCAAGCAAAGTGGGGTCAAGGGTTGTTTTTTTTTGAGAGGGGCGATGACAGCAGATTTGAAGGAGAGGGGAACAGTACCTGAAGACAGAGAACTATTAACAATGTTGGCTAACATGGGAGCCAGAAAAGGAAGTTGGGTGGTCAGCAGTTTAGTTGGGAATAGGGTCAAGGGAGCAGGAAGTGGGTCTCATGGACAGAATGAGCATGGAGAGGTCAAGAGTGGAGATCAAAGAGGAACTAGAGAAAGATGTGAGTTTAGGGCTAGGGCAGGTGGAAGCCTCAGATGAAGTTTGGCCCTGTGGGTTAGGTGAAGGAAGGGAACTCGCAGAGGCAGCTGATCGGATGGTCTCAATCTTTGATACAAAGAATCCATGAGCTCCTCACACTTGTTGTTGGAAGTGAGTGAGGTGGAGACAGGGGAGAGGCATTTGAGGAGACAGTTAGCAGTAGAGAATAGTTAATTTTACAATCCAGAATGATCTTGGAATAGTGAGCAGTTTTTGTAGACAAGTGAAAGAACCAAGTGTTTTATGTGTTCAAGCCAGATCGGGCAGTGATTGGCTAAACCAGTTACCCGCCACATCCGTTCAAGTCTACACCCTTTTGACTTGAGGGAATGAAGATGAGGGCTGTACCGGGGGAACGGTAAGGGTGGGAGAAAGTAATCATTTTAATAGGGACTAGGACATCAAAGGTGGTCGTGAAGATGTGATTGAGCAGATCGGTGGCTGAAGAAATGTCACTGTTAAAAGGGGGCCAAAGGTTGGACAGTTTAGAGTTGATAAGTGCAGTTGTAATAGAATTTGGAGAATTTTTTTTTCCAGGGGCGGATGCAGAAGGAAGTAGGTTTGGATTGGTGAAGGGGAATGTGGGTCGAGAGCGATACAAGGAAATAGTTAGAGATGGCTTATCTTTAATTGATACGGTTGGAATAGCAAGGCCACGAGAGATTAAAAGGTCAAGGGGGTGGCTGTGAATATAGGAATTTACATGAAGGGAGAGGTTAAGGAAGGACAGGAGGGTAGTGAATTCAGAGGAGAGTGAACAAGATTAGTTGAGATGGAGGTTGAAATCACCAAGGATGAGAAGTCACAGTGCAAAAGCTGAGGGAGGAAAGCTGTGAGGATATATCCTTGATAAAGTGTATCATCATGTTTGGGTGGGCGGTAGAGAACGAGAATTTTGAATGAGAGATTAGAGGGGTGGGTGAGAAAGATGAGAAAGTGCCTGAGGAGTAAGGGGATAGACCAAGGTATGATTTAGTGATGAGAGCTATACCCCCACCATGGCAGTCTGGGCAGGGCAAGTGGTAGAAGGTATAGCCGGGAGAGGAGGCTTTAATTAAAGGAAGCGTGTCATTATCCATTAGCCAAGTTTCCATTAGTGCCATAATGTCAAATGCATTCATCCATGATAATAAGGTCAAACTGCCTAGCATCTCAGTGGTGGTACAGTGGGTCATACACTGATCTTTCCCCTCTGGGACTGGGTGGTATAGTGGGTCACAAACTGACTTTTCTCCTCTGGAACTGGGTGGTACAATGATATTTGGAATATGGATATGGATCGGGTTGGATATAAATGCAAGGCTGCTCACTGCCAGCTGTACTTAAAATTAGTTGGGCGCAATCTCAATCCAGTTACTAGTGGATACAAGTTCACAGAACAAAACTGCTGATAACCTGACATTTAACTGACTATCTCAAAGCAGCTACAAGAATGGATTCTGTTAAAAGTGATTAAAATATTTTACGAAAGATATTTTTCTGAATTTGAGTGCTGGAGTGGAGCAGTGCGGAAGCTTTATTCTGCATCCAACTAGGACTACAGCTGTCTACGAAATACTGGGCACTAAGTACTACAAGTGACAAGAACCAGCTCGCAAACAGTCAAAGTAGGCTTGTTTCAGTAGAGACGTTTATCAGTGCAGGGAGTTAAATGAGGGTGAGAGACTTGGAGAAAGGGAGAGAGGGCACATTAAAGACAGAGTGCACAATAGAGACAGGAGCCAAGAGAGACACAGCAAAATGGACAGAGACAAAAGAAAAATTGTCAAACAGCAGAAGGGACGAATGCACGGACAGAGTCATGAACTGATTCACCATTCCTCGGACATCTCTCACCATTTAAAGAATATTAATTTGTTTTTAAGGCAAAGGTAGCCAAGGAACAGAAGAGGGAGATTAAAAAAAAACACTGCAAACGTTTTCATTCTGCTTTGGGTTACAGACGAGCTGCTAGTTTGTCTCAATACACAAACCACGAGAATGAAACAGGTGTGGCTGTTGCAACTGCTGGGAATTTCTTTTGAAAAACAGCTGTACTGTTTTAACAGTAGTGTTATTAGTACTAAACATATATCTATGAAAGAACATTTGAATGAGACAGTGCCAATCTATCAGAGTCTTACACTTGGGGACACGGCCATCTCTAGGAATCTGGCCTTTTCGTCTTCCCTCTGGAAGAATGGGCACTTTAACTGGACTGGAATTTTTCCACATGGCCTGGAAATTAAAAGCTTCCGGGGAATCTCAATGGCTCTGTAACTGTTACAGGGAGTGATCTGGGGAGGACAGAGTCATAGCATCACTAGCACTGCTGTAATATACTGAACAATAGCCTTTGAAATGCGGTGACGACAGTGCACTGGGTTACTACTTCACTTACCAAAAAATACAACTTTTATCCTGTGTGTATAGATGGAGGAAGAACAGAGGGTTTAGAATGAGGCTTTACACATCAGGGAATGTGGAAAGCGATTGCCTGACTGAAAGGGCAGCACAAGGGCACAAATCTCCTGCTATCAGTCAGTGATTTTCCCTGCCGTGGAGATAGCAAATCCTATTTTCAGGGGCGGGGTGGCAGATGATGAATGAGGAGAATCAAATCGAATTTAATGATTATAATTGTGAACGTTTCACCCGCTTCCCCTCAAAATGACACTAACTTTAACAGTACACATGGCCAATATTCAGCAGTTTGACACATTCACTGCAGAGTGCATCATTTTGTCTTTAGCTACAAGCCAATCACAGGCTTCAGGTACAGGAAGTATCGCTCCGAAAGCCAACCTGGAACTCTGGTGGTGAACAGGTCAGGTGACCCCGCTCCAGCTCCACCCTCCTCCTCTTCCTCAAACTCCAAGTTCTCCTCTTCTCCGGGTGCCAAGATTTTCCTGCCACACAACAAAAACAAATCCTTGTGACGCTTCCCAGGCTCTTGGGCAGCACAACTACAGTGCAAAATGAACCCAAATACTACAAGGTATTAAACCCAAATGTCAAATGTGCAATTGAGCAGATGGCGAGTTTCTTTTTGTTATAGGCGTCCCTTAGCCAAGGCTGCAAGTTAAGCATCCATCAGTTCAATGCAGCACCGCAGTGCAATTAAACACCTGATCCCATACCTAGGAGAGTTTTGATGGACTCCTACCTCTTGGAGAGATCCGGAAAGATGAATGGAATACTTGCTATAATACAGGTTGAACATCCCTTAGCCAGAATCCTCAGGACCTGGCCTGTTCTGGATAAGGGATTTTTCCAGACGAGGGGTGGTCACATTAAATTGGACGGTACAGGTACTGAGCAAGGGGATATCGGGGCTGGCTGGCTTGGGACTGGGAGTGCATCAGAGATATCATGGTGAGGGTGGGGGCGGTGGATCGTGGGGTCAGGCCAGCGATTGCGGGAATCAGCAGGACTTCGTACAAATCTGGACATCGCGCTGATCCATGGAAGGGTCGTCCGAAATCCAGACATTTTTAAAAATAAAAACAGCAATAGCAGCATTTTTGGGGGAATTTTGCACCAAAGATACTGCTAATCACTCCGCTATTTAAATCAGCGGAAATCACAGTCCTCGCCAACTTTAGTCCGAGGCCGAGGCTGTAAGAGAGGCCTTGGGAGGGGAAAACTCCCCAAAAATTTGCAAAAAACAAAAAAATCACAAAACATTCACAAGACACTTAACTATTGAATCGCTGAAAAAGAATTAAAAAAAAATTAAAACTTTAACTTACTTTATTTTTTGAAGGTCTTCACACCTACCGCTGTCCTTGAGCTGTAACGCAGGTCTTTTTCGCCCAGAATACAACTGGCTAAAGGGTTCCGAAATCCAGAA
The DNA here is from genome assembly GCF_044704955.1 of Pristiophorus japonicus. Taxonomy (NCBI): domain Eukaryota; kingdom Metazoa; phylum Chordata; class Chondrichthyes; family Pristiophoridae; genus Pristiophorus; species Pristiophorus japonicus. Next base: position 218,946,297 of record NC_091983.1, on the reverse strand, counting down.
ATACCCGAAACTTCAGCCCGGGCATTTCCAGATCGGGACATCGGAAAAACGTTCCAAAATCCGGAACGGCCTCAGTCCCGAAGTTTCCGGATTTCGGAGGTCAAACCTGTAGAAGCTTTTTAAAATTAAAACGAGGCCAGTTATATGTTTGTTGAATAAAGGGGTAATTAAGAAGCTATGGAATAACATTGGCCATTCAACCTTTCAAGCCCACTCCATCCAAAAGCCAAGTCAGTCCTGTCTGTGAGAAACAGCTGCTGCTGCCTCCCCCTCTAATATTGGGCTCGGCTATGACGCCACCCACAGTTGAATAATTTTCCAACAAATACCATCACAGCTTACACATGAATAATTATCTCTTGGAAAAAACACCAGAGGGCACTAGACAACTATGGAATCTGTGCCTTCAGGGGAGGAGGGCAGGCTAGAATTTTTAAAAGTATTCTCTATGCAAAAGCTGCTACCGGGTAATATTTTAAAAAAAATAAAAAAACTTTTTATTTAAATACACAGCCAGAGAAGCACTAACTGGAGTAAACAGCCAAATCCCTACATCTGGATATAATGGTTTAGAAAGGAACTCTATCCTTATTCATGTCAATAGTGCAGAACTTCATACTGTTATGGGGCTACGAGGAAAAGGGGTTGGGGGTGAGGAAGAGGTGATTCTAAACCCCTGTACGCAGGTACCACCCACCTAACCAGAAAGTGGTGACTGTTGCGAAAGCACAGTTCTCCAAGTTCCCCAACACCCGGTTTACCCAACTGGCTCTTCATGTCTTATGTGGTCAGTGAGTATTGGCAGGCTAGTTGGTTATAGGAGGCATCAGAGTGCAGTCCAATTCTGTCCATCTCTGCTGTTGAAAGGTGGGGCAGGGATGGGGGGGGGAAGGGTGGGAATAAATCGATTGACAGCAATTAGGCACAGGAACCCTGGCTGATTTTCCCTCGAATAAGGGCAGAGGCCAAACGTAGCACCTACAAGCAGCCAACTCAATACAGACCAGGGATTGACCTTGGGTTCAACTCCCTTGCAATCCATTTATTCAGTGAGCCATCAAGGGACCTCTAACCAGTCATTGGGAGGCAAAACAATAAAAGGTGACTCGGGGACATCAGCAAGTGTTCAGTACTCTCCCTGCTCTGTGCCTATCTGACTTCAACAAACAACATTAAATTGGGGACAGCAATTCAACATCAATGTTTTCAGCTAAATGATTGGAGAAACCGAGGTTCCTCACACTGTACAATAAGGATTCACTCAGGCAAAATGCAGTACAATCACGGTTATTCATGAGATCAGCCGGCACAGCAGAAAATGTATTAAAAACCAGATGAAAAGCAAGCTCGAGCCCTGTTGCATGAAGAAGCACGGACAATTCTTGATACTCTGCTGGAAAATTGCATGCCCAAAAAAACACAGAACAGAAGCAACGCATTATAAAGATGGATGATGTCTTTTTAAAAAGAAGGAATTTGAATGGAGAAGAGTGTCCAAATTTAATGATTTACCTTATAGGTACGGGCTGAACATCAAAAGGAAAATCTTTGTTATAAGAAAGAATGTTCTTTATAACTGTGAAAAAAAAATGGAAAAAAACAAGCCGAAGTCTACTATTAAAAGCAGCACTAAGTAAATACAGGGATTGAATCTCCAGCCCTGAAATTGTCTTTTACCACCACCTTGTACAGGTACAGCGCCGAGAATCCACAGTTCGGAATCTGGACGCTCATGGCGGAGTCGTCCGGAATCTGTAAAATGATCCGGAATCCGGACCCCCGCCTCAGCCGACCTCGCCCCCACCCCCTCTCTCCCCAGGCCGCCGCCGACCTTGCCCGCCCTGCTGCCAACCTTGCCCCCCCCGCCTCGGGCCACCGCCGACCTCGCCCCCCCACCCCACCTCCCCCCCCCCGCCGCCTTGGGTTGCCGCCAACCTCGCATCCGCTCGACCCCCCACCTCAGTCCGACCTACCTACCTAAGCACCGTGGATTTCCAGACTCGAGACATCGGAAAGACATTCCGAAGTCCGGAAATAGAGAATCTGGAGCGGCCTCGGTCCCAAGGCTTCCGGATTCTCGACGCTGTACCTGTATTTATAATCGCACTTTTAACGTCCGTCTTAAGGGAGGAAAGAAAGGTAGATAGGTGGAGAGGTTTAAGCAGGGTATTCCAGAGTTTGGGGCGTAGGCAACAGAAGGCACGGCCACCAATGGTTGAGTGATTATAATCAGGGATGCTCAAGGGGACAGAATTTGAGGAGCGCAGATACCTCGGGGGCGGGTGGGAGGAGGGGGTTGTGGGGTTGGAGGAGATTAGAGATAGATAGAGGCGAGGCCATGGAGGGATTTGAAAACAAGAATGAGAATTCTGAAATAGAGGCATTGCTTAACCGAAAGGCAATGTAGGTCAGCGAGCACAGGGGTGATGGGTGAGCAGGACTTGGTGCGAGTTAGGACACGGGCAGCCGAGTTTTGGATCACCTCTAGTTTACGTAGGGTAGAATGTGGGAGGCCAGCCAGGAGTGTGTTGGAGTAGTCAAGTCTAGAGGTAACAAAGGCATGGATAAGGGTTTCAGCAGCAGATGAGCTGAGGCAAGGGCGGAGACGGGCGATGTGACGGAGGTGGAAATAGGTGGTCTTAGCTATGCTGGGGATGTGGTCGGAAGCTCATTTCAGGGTCAAATAGGACACTAAGCCTGCAAACAGTGTAGTTCAGCCTCAGACAAATGTTAGGGAGAGGGATGGAGTCAGTGCTAGGCAGCGGAGTTTGTGGCGGGGACCAAAAACAATGGTGAAAATTTCTGCTCATCCAGAACTGGATGTCAGACAAACAGTCTGACAATTTAGAGACTGTGGAGGGGTTGAGAGAAGCAGTGGTGAGGTGGAGCTGGGTGTTATCACCATACATATGGAGACTGACACTGTGCTTTCGGATGTGTCGCCAAGGGGCAACATGTAGATGAGAAATAGGAGGGAGCCAAAGATAGATCCTTGGGGGACACCCGAGGTATCAATGCAGGAGTGGGAAGAGAAACCATTGCAGGTGATTCTCTGGCTACAATTAGATAGGTAAGGATGGAACCAGGGAGTGCAGTCCCACCCAGCTGAACAACGGTGGAGAGGCGTTAGAGTGGTCAACCGTGTCAGAGGCTGCAGATAAGAAGGGCTAGTTTGCCTTTGTCACAGTCACAAAAAATGTAATTTGTGACTTTGATGAGAGCCATTTCAGTTCTGTGGCAGGGGCGGAAATCTGATTGGGGGGATTCAAATGTGGAGTTGTGGGTAAGATGGGTGTGGATTTGGGAGGCGATAACACGTTCAAGGACTTTGGAGAGGAAAGGGACGTTGGTGATGGGGCAGTAGTTTGCAAGGACGGAGGGATCAAGGGTTGTTTTTTTTTTGAGAGGAATGATGATGGCAGATTTGAGGGAGAGGGGGACAGTACCCGAGGAGAGAGAACCGTGAACAATGTCAGCTAACATGGGAGCCAGAAAAGGTTCTCTGATATAGGGAATTACTCTCCAGCCCTGGAATTGTGTTGAACAGAATTACAGAATTGTAAATGCCAGTGGCACGACCTGTATGATGTAATCTCTGTTGCCCAGTTTTTATTCAATTTACCGTCACAGTTCCATGCTTTTGCACACAGAACAATAGGCTCATCTTTCAGGATGTGGTTGATCAGATTGCTTCACTGACACCATCTCATTTATTATATGAGCAAAAATATTAAAAGCACCTTTCCATTGAAAACAAAACAGTCGAGATTGTGGAACTTACTCAGCAGAGTTATATAGGAAATGTAACTATAGGTCAGATTCCACATTTTCCCCCCCAGCTATTTTAAAAAAGGGGCGTTTTCTCCCCCCACTCTCTAGGTACCTGGGCTAATGTCTGGCTAAGGTGGCAATCTACTCCTGGATCCTTGCCAGTGCTGGTTTGATAAAAGGTTGTTAGGAGATGCAGGTTGGTTGCTTGGGATAATGCTTCCTGGCAACCAGTTCCAGAGTGACTTTAGGCAATCTTAACACCTTTCCCCAACCTGCTGCATCTTGAGTGGAGATGGTGTGTGACAAGGAGAAACCCAAGAATATAAAACACAACAAAAAGGAGTCTCATCCTCAAAAGAGGTAAGTATGAAAGGGGCATTGTTTCAAGAGGAAATTAGTGCAATAGTAAGGAAAGACATTAAGCTTGAAGGATGTGGAATCTGTATGGGTGGAGCTGCGGAATACCAAAGGGCAGAAAATGCTAGTGGGAGTTGTGTACAGACCACCAAACAGTAGTAGTGAGGTTGGGTACAGCATCAAACAAGAAATTAGGGATATGTGCAATAAAGGTCCAGCAATTATCATGGGCGACTTTAATCTACATATAGATTGGGGTAACCAAACTGGTAGCAATATGGTGGAGGAGGATTTCCTGGAGTCTATTAGGGATGGTTTTTTATCCGGCATGGATTTACGAAAGGGAAATCATGCTCGACAAATCTTCTAAAATTTTTTGAGGATGTAACTAGTAGAGTGGACAAGGGAGAACCAGTGGATGTGGTGTATTTAGACTTTCAAAAGGCTTTTGACAAGGTCCCACACAAGAGATTGGTGTGCAAAATTAAAGCACATGGTATTGGGGGCAATATACTGACGTGGATTGAGAACTAGTTGACAGACAGGAAGCAGAGAGTCGGGATAAACGGGTCCTTTTCAAAATGGCAGGTAGTGACTAGTGGAGTGCCGCAGGGCTCAGTGCTGGGTCCCCAGCTCTTTACAATATACATTAATGATTTAGATGAAGGAATTGAGTGTAATATCTCCAAGTTTGCCGATGACACTAAGCTGGATGGCGGTGTGAGCTGTGAGGAGGATGCTAAGAGGCTGCAGAGTGACTTGGACAGGTTAGGTGAGTGGGCAAATGCATGGCAGATGCAGTATAATGTGGATAAATGTGAGGTTATCCACTTTTGTGGCAAAAACACAACGGCAGAATATTATCTGAATGGCAGCAGATTAGGAAAAGGGGAGGTGCAACAAGACCTGGGTGTCATGGTTCATCAGTCATTGAAAGTTGGCATGCAGGTACAGCAGGGGGTGAAGAAGTATGTATGTTGGCCTTCATAGCTAGGGGATTTGAGTATAGGAGCAGGGAGGTCTTACTGCAGTTGTACAGGGCCTTGGTGAGGCCTCACCTGGAATGTTGTGTTCAGTTTTGGTCTCCTAATCTGAGGAAGGACATTCTTGCTATTGAGGGAGTGCAGTGAATGTTCACTAATCTGATTCCTGGGATGGCAGGACTGATATGAGGAGAGACTGGATCGACTTGGCCTGTATTCACTGGAGTTTAGAAGGATGAGAGGGGATCTCATAGAAACTTATAAAATTCTGACGGGACTGGACAGGTTAGATGCAGGAAGAATGTTCCCGATGTTGGAGAAGTCCAGAATCAGGGGACACAGGCTAAGGATAAGGGGTAAGCCATTTAGGACTGAGATGATGAGAAACTTCTTCACTCAGAGTTGTTAACCTGTGGAATTCTCTACCGCAGAGTGTTGTTGATGCCAGTTCATTGGATATATTCAAGAGGGAGTTAGATATGGTCCTTACGGCTAAAGGGATCAAGGGGTATGGAGAGAAAGCAGGAAAGGGGTACTGAGGTGAATGATCAGCCACAATCTTATTGAATGGTGGTGCAGGCTCGAAGGGGCGAATGGCCTACACCTGCACCTATTTTCTATGTTTCTAAGTATGTCTTTGGTGTCAGCCTTGGCTCGGTGATAGCAATCTTGCCTGCGTCAGAAGATTGTGGGTTCAAGTCCCAGTCCAGACACTCGGGCACATAATCCAGGCTGGAACCTCAGTACAATACTGAGGGAGTGCTGCACTGTCAGCGGTGCTGTCTTTCAGGTAAGACAATAAACTGACGACCAGTCTGGCTTCTGAGGTGGACGTTAAAGGTGCCATGGCATTATTCTTCCTGGATGGAGTGATTCACAATCTCGTTCAACCCTGCCTTCACCCACTCCTAAGTCCAGGGCTGCTGAGGCTAAATGTAGGACCAATTATACGATTGAGTGATGATGATGATTAGACTTTTTATTCTTGAAAGGCGGCGAATGAAAAGGGATCCTATAAAATTATACAAGATACTAAGTGGAATAGAAAAGGTTAATCTGAAGCATAATTTTACGTTGAACCATACCTTTAGGATAAACTGGGAAAAAAACAAGTTCAGTACTGATGGTGGGGGGGAGGCGGTCAATAACTGGAATGGTCTCTTTGTAGGAGAGTGGGGGCTAAAATTCTGAAGCTATTCAACACGCAGGCAGATGCTGTGATGGGAAGAAGGGTATATAAAAGGTGGAGACCACAGGTTTCTATGAAAGGATTAATCAGATAGACTGAACGCCCTCATTCATCTGTACTTACTTTTGTGAGCCAGTTATCAAATTGTATTGCAATCCAACATTTATGCTGTGCCATTAATGTGGAAAAATATCCTAAAGTGTTTCACACAGATGTAATCATGAAAGTTGGCTGCTAAGCCAGAGGTATTAAGAGGTGACGAAAAATCTTAATTAAAGAAGCGGTTTTTGAGCAAGACCTTTAGGGAAGAATTCCAGAATGTGGGCCTTGGCGACACATGGCACATCCGCCAGTGGTGGGGAGGGATGGGCGAGGCCAAAGTTATACGAGTTGAGTATTTTGGACGGTGGGGGGGGGGGTGCAGGGATGAGAAAGAGAAATACAGTCGCATATGTCCATATGACCAAATCAGATATACCCAAAGTGATCACGCTAAATGGCTCCACAGTAACAGGAATGTGACATTAGCAATCAGCAACAGCTTACAATGGTGTGAAGATTTACTTGGGCCAAATCAAACATCTAAATCATGCGCAGATATATATCATCTATGTGTTTATAGGTGCAAGAGTAAATGTATTATGGGTATCCGAAGTTCACATGGAGAGATTGATTCCTACTTTCTTGCTGGACAGCACTGTACTTCTTTTACTTTGACACATGGTACAAGAAATGCTTACTTGGCTCTAAGGTCTTTAGATCTTCCAATTTGAATTCTTCCTGAGACTGTGTCGTCTGCATAAAATTAAAACATAAAGAAAGGAACTGTCAATTATGGTCACAAAACATCTATTCCACACAACACATCCGAGAGTAATTACACATCTTGAAGAAAAGAACACACTTACATTGATATAAGCACCTTTCAGGACCTCAAATAGTAACTTTTGAAGTACGACAGCATAGTGGTTATGTTACTGGACCAGTAAGCCAAAGGCCTGGACTAATGATCCAGAGACAAAGCTCAAATCCCACCGTGGCAGCTGGGGAATTTAAATTTGGTTAATTAAATAAATCTGGAATAAAAAGTTAGTATCAGTAATGGTGACCATGAAACTATCGATTGTTGTAAAAACCCATCTGGTTCACTTATTCTCCTTTAGGGAAGGAAATCTGCCATCCTTACCTGTCCTGGCCTATATGTGACTTCAGACCCACAGCAATGTGGTTGACCCTTAACTGCCCTCTGAAATGGCCGAGTAAGCCACTCAATTGTACACGAGCACTACAAAACAGTAAGAATAAAACTGGACAGACCATTCATTGGGCATAGACCGAGGCACCAGCTTTGGACACGACAACGGCACACCCAGTCCAAAGTCCTCCTCACTAACATCTGGAGACCAGTGCAAGAAGCTAACCGATTTCTTCATCCTCAAGACAGACACCGTCTGTTCAGCTGCCTATCCCTTTCCCTTGTCCATGAAGCGAAATCGCCCTCCCACCGAGCCCTCTCCCACTATACCCCTGAATCTTATCTTTGAGCCAATGTCCCAGACTCCTCCATCACCATCCCTGGGTATGTCTTGTCCCACCGGCAGGACAGACCCACCAGAGGTGGCGGCATAGTGATGTACAGTCAGGAGAGGTTGGCCCTGGGAGTTCTCAACGTTAACTCTGGACCCCATGAAGTCTCATGGCTGCAGGTCAAGCATGGACAAGGAAACCTCCTGCTGATTATCATCTACTGCTGATGAATCAGTACTCCTTCATGTCGAACACCACTTGGAAGAAGCACTGAGTGTACCAAGAATGTACTCTGGATGGGACACTTCAATGTCCATCACCAAGAGTGGCTTGGTAGCACCACTACTGACCGAGCTGCCAGACTGGACCCGTGGCAGATGATGAGAGAACCAACATGAGGAAGAACCTACTTGACCTCATCCTCCCCAATCTACCCACTTGGCACTTCTGGCTGAAGATGGTTGCAAACGCTTCAGCCTTGTCTTTTGCACGCGCATGCTGGCTCCACCATCATTGAGGATAGGCAAATTCATAGCGATTCCTCCTCCGGTTAGTTATTTAACTGTCCACTATCATTCACGACTGGATGTTGCAGGACTGCAGAACTGCAGAACTTTGATCTGATCTGTTGATTGTGGGATCGCTTAGCTCTGCCTATAGCATGCTGTTTCCGCTGTTTAGGCTGCATGTAGTCCTGTGCTGCAGCTTCTCCAGGTTGGCACCTCATTTTTAGGTACGCCTGGTGCTGCTCCTGGCATGCTCTTCTACACTCATCATTGAACCAGGGTTGGTCCCCTGGCTTGATGGTCATGGACAGATGCATCTGTCCATGACAGCATTGATCACCGCACAGTCCTTGCGGAGACAGAACCCCGTCTTCACACGGAGGACATCCTCCATCGTGTTGTGTGGCATTATCACTGTGCTAAATGGGATAGATTCAGAACAGATCGAGCAGCTCAAAACTGGGCATCCATGAGTAGCTGTGGGCCATCAGCAGCAGCAGAATTGTATTCCACCACAATCTGCAACCTCAATACCCGGCAGATCACTCACTCTATTACCATCAAGCCAGGGGACCAACGCTGAGTGCAGAAGAACATGCCAGGAGCAGCACCAAGCGTACCTAAAAATGAGGTGGCAACCTGGGGAAGCTGAAACACAGGACTACATGCAGCCTAAACAGCGGAAGCAACATGCTATAAGCAGATCTAAGCGATCCCACTATCAACAGATCAGATCAAAGTTCTGCAGTCCTGCAACATCCAGTCGTGAATGGTAGTGGACAGTTAAAGAAGTAACCAGAGGAGGGAGCTCTATGAATATGTCTATCCTCAATGATGGTGGAGCCCAGCATGCGAGTGCAAACGACAAGGCTGAAGTATTTGCAACCATCTTCAGCCAGAAGTGCCGTGTGGATGATCCATATCGCCTTCCTCCTGAGGTCCTCACCATCACAGAAGCCAGTCTTTAGCCAATTCAATTCACTCCATGTGATATGAAGAAACGGCTGAGCGCACTGGATACAGCAAAGGCTATGGGCCCCGAAAACATCCCAGGTGTCATGCTGAAGCCTTGTGCTCCAGAACTAGCCGCGTCTCTAGCCAAGCTGTTCCAGTACAGCTACAACACTGGCATCTACCCAACAACGCAGAGCAGCAGCGTCGGAGAGGAGAGGCCTACAAGAGGCCAGCGTGGTGAGTCGGAGAGGCCCAGCAGGGAGTCGGGAGGCGGAGCGGCAGCGTCGGAGAGGAGAGGCCTACAAGAGGCTAGCGTGGTGAGTCGGAGAGGCCCAGCAGGGAGTCGGGAGTGGGGAGGCGGAGCGGCAGCGTCGGAGAGGAGAGGCCTACAAGAGGCCAGCGTGGTGAGTCGGAGAGGCGTGCTTGTGCAGCTGCAGCAGGGAGAAGGCAAAAAAGAAGTAGAAAGAAATCGAAAGGTGACGTCACGGCCAAGGGGGTAAGTGATTGGCAAGTAGTTTTTCTTTTTCTTTTCTATATCAGCAAGTAACCTTCAGCATTGTTGTTGCCTATTTAAGTTTATCTAAGGGTTAAGTCATGACAGGACAGCTCAGCTCAGACACGTGTTATGCTCCTCCTGTACTATGTAGCAAGTCAGGGACGCTTCTGATGTCCCCGACGACTACGTATGCGGGAAGTGCATCCGCCTGCAGCTCCTGATGGACCGCATTGCGGCACTGGAGCTGCAGATGTGTACACTTGAGCATCCACGATGCTGAGAATGCCGTGAATAGCACGTTTAGTGAGTTGGTCTTACTGCAGGTAAAGGGTACACAGCCAAATAGGGAATGTATGACCAATAGGAAGAGCAGGTGCAAGGAAGGTAGTGCAGGGGTCCCCTTCGGTCATCCCCCTGCAAAACAGATACACCGCTTTGGGTACTGTTGAGGGGGATGACTCATCAGGGGAGGACAGCAGCAGTCAATTTCATGGTACCATGGGTGGCTCTGCTGCACAGGAGGGCAGGAAAACGATTGGGAGAGCTATAGTGGGAGGGGATTCAATTGTAAGGGGAATAGATAAGACGTGCCTGCGGCCGCAACCGAGACTCCAGGATGGTATGTTGCCTCCCTGGTGCCAGGGTCAAGGATGTCTCGGAGCGGATGCAGGGCATTCTAAAAGGAAGGGTGAACAGCCAGTTGTCGTGGTGCATATAGGTAAAAAACGGGATGAGGTGGTACGAGACGAATTTAGGGAGCTCGGAGCTAAATTAAAAAGTAGTAATCTCAGGATTGCTACCAGTGCCACGTGCTAGTCAGAGTAGGAATCGCAGATGAATACGTGGCTTGAGCAGTGGTACAGCAGGGAGGGATTCAAATTCCTGGGGCATTGGAACCGGTTCTGGGGGAGGTGGGACCAGTACAAACCGGACGGTCTGCACCTGGGCAGGACCGGAACCAATGTCCTAGGGGGAGTGTTTGTTGGGGAGGGGTTAAACTAATATGGCAGGGGGATGGGAACCTATGCAGGGAGACAGAGGGATGTAGAATCGGGGCAGAAGCAAAAGATAGAAAAGAAGAAAATTAAAAGTGGAGGGCAGAGAAACCTAAGGCAAAAAGCAAAAAGAGCCACATCTAAAAGGGGCAAAGTGTGTTAGAAAGACAAGCCTGAAAGCTCTGTGCCTCAATGCGAGGAGTATTCGAAATAAGGTGGACGAATTAACTGCACAGATAGCAGTATGATGTAATTGGCATCACGGAGACATGGCTCCAGGGTGACCAAGGCTGGGAACTCCTCATCCAGGGGTATTCAACATTTAGGAAGGATAGACAGAAAGGAAAAGGAGGCGCGGTGGCATTGCTGGTTAAAGAGGAAATTAATGCAATTGTAAGAAAGGACATTAGCTTGGATGATGTGGAATCGGTATGGGTGGAGCTACGGAATACCAAGGGGCAAAAAATGCTAGTGGGAGTTGTGTACAGACTACCAAACAGTAGTAGTAAGGTTGGGGACAGCATCAAACAAGAAATTAGGGATGCATGCAATAAAGGTACAGCAGTTATCATGGGTGACTTTAATCTACATATCGATTGGGCTAACCAAACTGGTAGCAATGCGGTGGAGGAGGATTTCCTGGAGTGTATTAGGGATGGTTTTCTTGACCAATATGTCGAGAAATCAACTAGGGAGCTGGCCATCCTAGACTGGGTGGTGTGTAATGAGAAAGGACTAATTAGCAATCTTGTTGTGCGAGGCCCCTTGGGGAAGAGTGACTATAACATGGTAAAATTCTTTATTAAGATGGAAAGTGACACAGTTAATTCAGAAACTAGGGTCCTGAACTTAAGGAAAGATAACTTCGATGGTTTGAGGCGTGAATTGGCTAGAATAGACTGGCAAATGATACTTAAAGGGTTGACTGTGTATAGGCAATGGCAAACATTTAAAGATCACATGGATGAACTTCAGCAATTGTACATCCCTGTCATAAAACGGGGAAGGTGGATCAACCGTGGCTAACAAGGGAAATTAAGGATAGTGTTAATTCCAAGAGGCATATAAATTGGTCAGAAAAAGCAACAAACCTGAGGACTGGGAGAATTTTGTAATACAGCAGAGGAGGACAAAGGGTTTAATTAAGAGGGGGAAAATAGAGTACGAAAAGAAGCTTGCCGGGAACATAAAAACTGATTGCAAAAGCTTCTATAGATATGTGAAGGGAAAAAGATTAGTGAAGACAAACGTAGGTCCCTTGCAGTCGGATTCAGGTGAATATATAATGGGGAACAAAGAAATGGCAGACCAATTGAACAAATACTTTGGTTCTGTCTTCACGAAGGAAAACACAAATAACCTTCCGGAAGTACTAGGGAACCGAGGGTCGAGTGAGAAGGAGGAATTGAAGGATATCCTTATTAGGCAGGAAATTGTGTTAGGGAAATTGATGGGATTGAAGGCCGATAAATCCCCGGGGCCTGATAGTCTGCATCCCAGAGTACTTAAGGAAGTGGCCCTAGAAATAATAGATGCATTGGTGATCATTTTCCAACAATCTATCGACTCTGGATCAGTTCCTATGGTCTGGAGGGTAGCTAATGTAACACCACTTTTTAAAAAGGGAGTGAGAGAGAAAGCAGGTAATTACAGACCGGTTAGCCTGACATCAGTAGTGGAGAAAATGTTGGAATCAATTATTAAGGATGAAATAGCAGCGCATTTGGAAAGCAGTGACAGGATCAGTCCAAGTCAGCATGGATTTATGAAGGGGAAATCATGCTTGACAAATCTTCTGGAATTTTTTCAGGATGTAACTAGTAGAGTGGATAAGGGAGAACCAGTGGATGTGGTGTATTTGGACTTTCAAAAGGCTTTTGACAAGGTTCCACAAAAGAGATTAGTGTGCAAAATCAAAGCACATGGTATTGGGGGTAATATACTGACGTGGATAGAGAACTGGTTGGCAGACAGGGAGCAGAGAGTCGGGATAAACGGGTTCTTTTCAGAATGGCAGGCAGTGACTAGTGGGGTGCCGCAGGGCTCAGTGCTGGGACCCCAGCTCTTTACAATATACATCAATGATTTGGATGAAGGAATTGAGTGTAATATCTCCAAGTTTGCAGATGACACTAAACTGGGTGGCGATGTGAGCTGTGGGGGGGACGCTAGGAGGCTGCAGGGTGACTTGGACAGGTTAGGTGAGTGGGCAAATGCATGGCCGATGCAGTATAATGTGGATAAATGAGAGGTTATCCACTTTGGGGGTAAAAACGTGAAGACAGATTATCTGAATGGCGGCAGATTAGGAAAAGGGGAGATGCAATGGGACCTGGGTTTCATGGTTCATCAGTCAATGAAAGTTGGCATACAGGTACAGCAGGCGGTGAAGGCGGCAAATGTTATGTTGGCCTTCATAGCTAGGGGATTTGAGTATAGGAACAGGGAGGTCTTACTGCAGCTGTACAGGGCCTTGGTGAGGCCTCAGCTGGAATAGTGTGTTCAGTTTTGGTCTCCTAAATCTGAGGAAGGACGTTCTTGCTATTGAGGGAGTGCAGCGAAGGTTCACCAGACTGATTTCAGGGATGGCTGGACTGATACGAGGAGAGACTGGATCAACTGGGCCTTTATACATTGGAGTTTAGAAGGATGAGAGGGAAACATAGAAGATTCTGACGGGACGGGACAGGTTAGATGCAGGTAGAATGTTCCCGATGTTGGGGAAGTCCAGAACCAGGGGACACAGTCTTAGGATAAGGGGTAGGCCATTTAGGACTGAGATGAGGAGAAACTTCTTCACTCAGAGTTGTTAACCTGTGGAATTCCCTGCCGCAGAGAGTTGTTGATGCCAGTTCATTGGATATATTCAAGAGGGAGTTAAATATGGCCCTTATGGCTAAGGGGGTCAAGGGGTACTGAGGGAATGATCAGCCATGATCTTATTGAATGGTGGTGCAGGCTCAAAGGTCCGAATGTCCTACTCCTGCACCTATGTTCTATGTTTCTATGTTTCTAATGTGAAAAACTGCAAATGTGGTCTTGAATTTACACACATCAATAAAATAAATAACCAGAAAATCTGTGTTTGAAAGTGTTGATTGGGGGATATATATTGGGTAGATCACCGAGAGAACTCCCCTACTCCTCTTTGAAATAGTGTCATGGGATCTTTTACATCGACCTACAGGGGCTGTCAAGGCCTCGGTTCAATGTCTCATCTGAAAGACAGCACCTCCTTCAGTACTGCATTAATGGATGTCTAGCAGTAATTACAATCGATAATCTAAACAAAGGATTCAGATAATTTGTTACCTTGATAAATTTGTTCAACCACTCGCTTACTTCCTTTGTTTGGCCTTACCTCGAGTTCCTCCGCTAAAACTGTTATGTTCATAATAAAGTAATGTAACCGAGTACTGTAGACATGAGTAAGCGTGACCTTAGCTCCTTCATTCAAACTCGAGTTTTGGAACAGTATGGGAGGCCCGCTTATATACAGTGCTTCCAAGGGATGCTGGGATCCCTTGGGACTCCAACAGGAATGCCTTCTGGTGGCAGTATTATACAGGTTACATCGGGTTGCATACATAACATCACTCCCTCCCAAAGTCAATAGTACACTTATTTACAGAGTGAGACGATCTGGGGCTTTTCGCTCATCTTGGTACAAATGCAGATGTGGGTGATTTGGTTGGCTCTTCGCTGGGCTGCTGGGCAGCTGGTCTTGCTGGGCTGCTGGGGAAGGTGAGTTCAGCTTCATGGTCAACCGTGATGTCGGTTGCCACTTGTGTGCGTGTTGGAGGGTCGAAGGTGGTGGTGTCCACAGGCAGCGGCAGTCGGCGAGAGGCGGGAGCAGCGTGGTGAGGCCTATAAAAGGCCCAGCGGGTATTCCACAGGCAGCGGCAGTCGGCGAGCGGCAGGAGCAGCGTGGTGAGGCCTATAAAAGGCCCAGCTGGTGCAGCTCCAGCCGGGAGAAAAAGCAGAAAAGAAGTAGAAAGGAATCAAAAGGTGACGTCACAGCCAAAGGGGTAAGTGATTGGTGAGTAGTTTTTCTTTTTCTTTTTTATATTAGTAAGTAAGCTGTTAACATTGTTGTCACCAATTTAAGTGTCTCTAAGGGTTAAATCATGGCAGGAGAGCTCGGTCATGTGATATGCTCCTCCTGTACCATGTGGGAACTCAGGGACGTCTCCGGTGTCCGACAACTACGTGTGCGGGAAGTGCATCCGCCTCCAGCTCCTGACGGCACGTGTAGCGAGTTGATCTTACTGCAGGTGAAGGGTCCACAGCCAGCTAGGGAATGGAAGACCAGCAGGAAGAGCAGTGCAAGGAAGGTAGTGCAGGGGTCCCCTGTGGTCACCCCTCTGCAAAACAGATACACTGCTTTGGGTACTGTTGTGGGGGGGGGGGGAAGACTCATCAGGGGAGGGCAGCAGCAGCCAAGTTCATGGCACCGTGGCTGGCTCTGTTGCACAGGAGGGCAGGAAAAAGAGTGGGAGAGCGATAGTGATAGGGGATTCAATTGTAAGGGGAATAGATAGGCGTTTCTGCGGCTGCAACCGAGACTCCAGGATGGTATGTTGCCTCCCTGGTGCAAGGGTCAAAGATGTCTCGGAGCGGGTGCAGGACATTCTAAAAAGGGAGGGAAAACAGCCAGTTGTCGTGGTGCACATTGGTACCAACGACATAGGTAAAAAAAGGGATGAGGTCCTACGAGACGAATTTAAGGAGCTAGGAGCTAAATTAAAAAGTAGGACCTCAAAAGTAGTAATCTCGGGATTGCTACTAGTGCCATGTGCTAGTCAGAGTAGGAATCGCAGGATAGCGCAGATGAATACGTGGCTTGAGCCGTGGTGCAGCAGGAAGGGATTCAAATTCCTGGGGCATTGGAGCCGGTTCTGAGGGAGGTGGGACCAGTACAAACCAGACGGTCTGCACCTGGGCAGGACCGGAACCAATGTCCTAGTCGGAGTGTTTGCCAGTGCTGTTGGGGAGGAGTTAAACTAATATGGCAGGGGATGGGAACCAATGCAGGGAGACAGAGGGAAACAAAATGGAGACAGAAGCAAAGGACAGAAAGGAGATGAATAAAAGTGGAGGGCAGAGAAACCCAAGGCAAAAAACAAAAAAGGCCAATGTACAGCAAAATTCTAAAAGGGTCAAAGTGTAATAAAAAGGCAAGCCTGAAAGCTCGGTGCCTCAATGCGAGGAGTATTCGGAACCCAGGAGAGGGCTCTGAGCGAGTTAGAGTGGGTGAGAGCGCAGATGAACAGGACCCCAAGAAAGAATGCAAAAGGCAGGAGGCAGGAGGCAACAGAGCAGAGTAGCACAGGGGTAAGTGTAAACCACAAGGTGATAGGAAGGGACAATATGTATGAAGATAAAGGGGCAGCAGGAGGGGTCAAAACTAAAAATCGTGGTTTAAAAGCTAGTATTAAAACACTCTACCTAAATGCATGCAGCATTTGAAATAAAGTAAATGAGTTGACGGCACAAATCATTACAAATGGGTATGATTTTGTGGCCATTACAGAAACGTGGTTGCAGGGTGGCCAAGACTGGGAATTAAACATACAGGGGTATCTGACAATTCGGAAGGATAGACAAGAAGGGAAAGGAGGTGGGGTAGCTCTGTTAATAAAGGATGATATCAGGGCAGTTGTGAGAGATGATATTGGCTCCAATGAACAAAATGTTGAATCATTGATTAGAGATTAGAGATAGTAAGGGGAAAAAGTCACTGGTGGGCGTAGTTTATAGGCCCCCAAATAATAACTTCACAGTGGGGCGGACAATAATCAAGGGAATAATGGAGGCATGTGAAAAAGGAACGGCAGTAATCATGGAGGATTTTAACCTACATATCGATTGGTCAAATCAAATCGCACGGGGTAGCCTGGAGGAGGAATTCAAAGAATGCATACGGGATTGTTTCTTAGAACAGTATGTTACAGAACCTACAAGGGAGCAAGCTATCTTAGATCTGGTCCTGTGTAATGAGACAGGAATAATAAACGATCTCCTAGTAAAAAATCCTCTCGGAATGAGTGATCACAGTATGGTTGAATTTGTAATACAAATTGAGGGTGAGGAAGTAGTGTCTCAAACGAGCGTACTATGCTTAAACAAAGGGAACTACAGTGGGGTGAGGGCAGTTAGCTAAAGTAGATTGGGAACATAGACTAAACGGTGGCACAATTGAGGAACAGTGGAGACTTTTAAGGAGCTCTTTCATAGTGCTCAACAAAAATATATTCCAGTGAAAAAGAAGGGCGGTAAGAGAAGGGATAACCAGCCGTGGATAACCAAGGAAATAAAGGAGAGTATCAAATTAAAAACCAATGCTTACAAGGTGGCCAAGGTTAGTGGGAAACAAGAAGATTGGGAAAGTTTTAAACGAAAGCAAAGTATGACGAAGAAAGCAATAAAGAAAGGAAAGATAGATTACGAAAGTAAACTTGCACAAAACATAAAAACAGATAGTAAAAGCTTTTACCGATATATAAAAAGGAAAAAAGTGACTAAAGTAAATGTTGGTCCCTTAGAAGATGAGAAGGGGGGATTCAGTAATGGGAAATGTGGAAATGGCCGAGACCTTAAACAATTATTTTGCTTCGGTCTTCACAGTGGAAGACACAAAAACCATGCCAAAAATTGCTGGTCACGGGAATGTGGGAACGGAGGACCTTGAGACAATCACTATCACTAGGGGGCTAATGGGACTCAAGGTAGACAAGTCCCCTGGTCCTGATGAAATGCATCCCAGGGTATTAAAAGAGATGGCGGAAGTTATAGCAGATGCATTCGTTATAATCTACCAAAATTCTCTGGACTCTGGGGAGGTACCAGTGGATTGGAAAGCAGCTAATGTAACATCTCTGTTTAAAAAAGGGGGCAGACAAAAGGCAGGTAATTATAGGCCGGTTAGTTTAACATCTGTAGTGGGGAAAATGCTTGAAGCTATCATTAAGGAAGAAATAGCGGGACATCTAGATAGGAATAGTGCAATCAAGCAGACGCAGCATGGATTCATGAAGGGGAAATCATGTTTAACTAATTTACTGGAATTCTTTGAGGATATAACAAGCATGGTGGATAGAGGTGTACCGATGGATGTGGTGTATTTAGATTTTCAAAAGGCATTCGATAAGGTGCCACACAAAAGGTTACTGCAGAAGATAGAGGTACGCGGAGTCAGTGGAAATGTATTAGCATAGATAGAGAATTGGCTGGCTAACAGAAAGCAGAGAGTTGGGATAAATGGGTCCTTTTCGGGTTGGAAATCGGTGGTTAGTGGTGTGCCACAGGGATTGGTGCTGGGACCACAACTGTTTACAATATACATAGATGACCTGGAGGAGGGGACAGAGTGTAGTGTAACAAAATTTGCAGATGACACAAAGATTAGTGGGGAAGCGGGTTGTGTGGAGGACACAGAGAGAGGCTGCAAAGAGATTTAGATAGGTTAAGCGAATGGGCTAAGGTTTGGCAGATGGCATACAATGTCGGAAAATGTGAGGTTAGCCACCATCTTGGAAAAAAAAACAGTAAAAGGGAATATTATTTGAATGGGGAGAAATTACAACATGCTGCGGTGCAGAGGGACCTGGGGGTCCTTGTGCATGAATCCCAAAAAGTTAGTTTGCAGGTACAGCAGGTAATCAGGAAGGCGAATGGAATGTTGGCCTTCATTGCGAGAGGGATGGAGTACAAAAGCAGGGAGGTCCTGCTGCAACTGTACAGGGTATTGGTGAGGCCGCACCTGGAGTACTGCGTGCAGTTTTGGTCACCTTACCTAAGAAAGGATATACTAGCTTTGGAGAGGGTACAGAGACGATTCACTCGGCTGATTCCGGCGATGAGGGGGTTACCTTATGATGATAGATTGAGTAGACTGGGTCTTTACTTGTTGGTGTTCAGAAGGATGAGTGGTGATCTTACAGAAACATTTAAAATAATGAAAGGGCTAACAAGATCGAGGCAAAGAGGTTGTTTCCATTGGTTGGGGAGACTAGAACTAGGGGGCACAGCCTCAAAATACGGGGGAGCCAATTTAAAACCGAGTTGAGAAGGAATTTCTTCTCCCAGAGGGTTGTGAATCTGTGGAATTCTCTGCCCAGGGAAGCAGTTGAGGCTTGCTCATTGAATATATTAAAATCACAGATAGATGGATTTTTAACCAATAAGGGAATTAAGGGTTATGGGGAGCGGGCGGGTAAGTGGAGCTGAGTCCACGGCCAGATCAGCCATGATCTTTTTGAATGGCGGAGTAGGCTCGAGGGGCTAGATGGCCTATTCCTGTTCCTAATTCTTATGTTCTTATGTCCTCTTCGGGTTGCTCATGGCTGTCTGTGAATCGCAGTTTGGTTTGGTCCGAATGCTTGACCAAGTGTGACCTGAAACACCCTACTCCCTTCTTTGGCTTTGACAGTGTCAGCAAGCCATTTGGGACCATGTCCATAGTTGAGTACAAATACAGGGTCATTGACTTCAATATCGCATGACAAGTTTGCGTGATCATGGTACATGCTTTGTTGATGTCACCTGTCCTCGACATGATCATGGAGATCAGGGTGGACAAGAGAGAGCCTTGTTTTGAGTGCCCTTTTCATGAGCAGCTCAGCTGGTGGAACCCTGGTGAGTGAGTGGGGTCTGGTGCGGTAGCTGAGCAGGACTCGGGACAGGTAAGTCTGCAGGGAGTCTTCCGACACACGTTCCAAGCTTTGCTTGATGGTTTGGACTGCCCATTCTTCCTGGCTGTTGGATGCGGGCTTGAACGGGGCAGATGTGACGTGCTTGATCCATTGCGGGTCATGAATTCCTTGAATTCAGTGCTGGTGAAGCACGGTCCATTGTCGCTGACAAGGACATCAGGCAGGTCGTGCATGGCGAACATAGCTCGTAGGCTTTTGTTGGTGGCAGTGGACCTGCTTAGACATTATTACACACTCAATCCATTTTGAATAAGCATCCACAACAACCAAAAACATTTTGCCTAGAAACAGGCTCGCAAAGTCAACGTGGATCCTAGACCACGGTTTGGAGGGCCATGACCACAAACTTAGCTGTGCCTCTCTGGATGCATTGCTCAGTTGAGAGCAAGTGTTGCATTGGCGCACGCATGACTGCAAATCTGAGTCGATGCCGGGCCACCACACATCGGATCTGGCTATAGCTTTCATCATTACTATGCATGGGTGGGGACTGTGTAGGTCACGTATGAACGTTTCCCTGCCTTTCTCAGGCAAAACCACGCGATTGCCCCACAAAAGACAGTCCGCCTGTATGGACATTTCTTCTTTGCGCCACTGGAACGGCTTGATCTCTTCATGCATCTCCGCTGGGACGCTGGACCAGCTCCCATGGAGGATACAGTTTTTTTTACAAGGGACAGTAAAGGATCCTGATCTGGCGGGACGTAACGGGTGACTTTTCGTTTTCAAATGCATCCATCACCAAGAGCAAGTCTGCAGGCTGTGCCATTTCTACCCCGGTGGTGGGCAATGGTTGCCGACTGAGAGCATCAGCGCAGTTCTCTGTGCCTGGTCTGTGGCGGATTACATAGTTATATGCAGACAGTGCAAGCGCCCATCTTTGGATGCGGGCAGAGGCATTGGTATTAATCCCTTTGCTCTCTGAGAATAGCAGTATGAGCGGCTTATGGTCAGTTTCTAACTCAAACATGAGACCAAACAGATACTGGTGCATTTTTTTCACCCCGTAAACGCATGCCAGAGTTTCTTTTTCCAATCATGCTGTAGGCTCTTTCGGCCTTGGACAAACTCCTGGACGCATAGGCGACCGGTTGCAATGTTCCCGATTCGTTTGCTTGTTGAAACACACACCTGACCCCATACGAAGATGCATTGCAAGCTAACACTAAACGTTTACATGGGTTGCACAGAACAAGCAGTTTGTTGGAACATAACAGATTTCTGGCTCTCTCAAAAGCAGCCTCTTGTGATTTCCCCCATATCCAGTCATCTCCCTTGCGTAGCAGCACATGTAGGGGTGCTAGCAAGGTGCTTAACCCGGGTAGGAAATGACCAAAATAGTTGAGGAGTCTCAGGAACGACCGCAGCTCCGTCACGTTCTGTGGTCTCGGCGCGTTCTTGATGGCCTCCGTCTTGGCGTCGGTGAGTTTGATGCTGTCTGCCGCGATTCTTCTCCCCAAGAACTCGACCTCTGACGCCAGGAAAACACAGTTCGAGCGTTTCAACCAGAGTCCCACGCGATCTAGCCAACTTAGAACCTCTTCCAGGTTCTTCAAGTGTTCGATGGTGGCCCGACCTGTGACCAGTATATCGGCCTGGAAAACCACGGTGCGCGGAACTGACTTTAGCAGGCTCTCCACATTCCTTTAAAAAATTGTCGCGGCCGATCAAATCCCAACAGGCATCTATTGTAGATGAACAGACCTTTGTGCGTGTTTATGCAGGTGAGGCCTTTCGAAGATTCCGCCAGCTCCTGCGTCATGTCCAACTTGGTGAACATCTTTTCTCTAGCCAGGGTCGCAAATAGGTCGTCTGCCTTGGGTAGCGGGTACTGGTCCTGTAGCGAAAAACGGTTAATCGTTACTTTATAGTCCCCACAAATTCTGACCATGCCATCGCCTTTGAGAACCGGACCAATCGGACTGGCCCATTTGAACTCCACCGGCGCGATGATGCCTTCTCCAGCTCAATTTCCACTTTCTCTCGCATCATATATGGCACCGCCCGTGCCTTGTGGTGGATGGGTCGTGTAGCGGGAACCAAGTGGATCTGCACCTTCGCCCCGAGAAACCTCCGATGTCTGGCTCAAACAACGACGGGAACTTGCTCAGAACCTGGGCACGAGGAGTCGTCCCAGTTCCAGCTGATTTTTCCCAGCCAGCTTCTGCCAAACAGTGTAGGGCCATCTCCTGGTACAATCCATAGTGGGAGTTCGTGCACTGCTCCATCATAGGAGACTTTTACTGCTGAGCTGCCAATTA
Organism: Pristiophorus japonicus; assembly: GCF_044704955.1. Classification (NCBI taxonomy): domain Eukaryota; kingdom Metazoa; phylum Chordata; class Chondrichthyes; family Pristiophoridae; genus Pristiophorus; species Pristiophorus japonicus. The sequence goes on along the minus strand of NC_091983.1, from coordinate 218,924,544 downwards.
CAGGGATCAGCTCTTTAGTGTAAGTTCTTAGCTTGGTATGAATGGGGCTAAGCTTGGGCCTGTGTGCCTTATTGCACCACAGCCTGTCGAAGGCCTTTTTGCTCATGATAGACTAACTCGCACTCGTGTCCAGTTCCATGGATACTGAAATTCCGTCCAGTTCGACTTTTAGCATGATCAGTGGACATTTTGTGGTGAAGGTGTGCACCCCGTATACAATCAAGCAGACGCAACATGGATTCATGAAGGGGAAATCATGTTTAACTAATTTACTGGAATTCTTTGAGGATATAACGAGCATGGTGGATAGAGGTGTACCGATGGATGTGGTGTATTTAGATTTCCAAAAGGCATTCAATAAAGTGCCACACAAAAGGTTACTGCAGAAGGTTACTGCGGAGTCAGAGGAAATGTATTAGCATGGATCGAGAATTGGCTGGCGAACAGAAAGCAGAGAGTCGGGATAAATGGGTCCTTTTCGGGTTGGAAATCGGTGGTTAGTGGTGTGCCACAGGGATCGGTGCTGGGACCACAACTGTTTACAATATACATAGATGACCTGGAAGAGGGGTCAGAGTGTAGTGTAACAAAATTTGCAGATGACACAAAGATTAGTGGGATAGCGGGTTGTGTAGAGGACACAGAGACTGCAAAGAGATTTAGATAGGTTAAGCGAATGGGCTAAGGTTTGGCAGATGGAATACAATGTCGGAAAATGTGAGGTTATCCACCTTGGGAAAAAAAAACAGTAAAAGGGAATATTATTTGAAAGGGGAGAAATTACAACATGCTGCGGTGCAGAGGGACCTGGGAGTCCTTGTGCATGAATCCCAAAAGGTTAGTTTGCAGGTGCAGGAAGGCGAATGGAATGTTGGCCTTCATTGCGAGGGATGGAGTACAAAAGCAGGGAGGTCCTGCTGCAACTGTATAGGGTATTGGTGAGGCCGCACCTGGAGTACTGTGTGCAGTTTTGGTCACCTTACTTAAGGAAGGATATACTAGCTTTGGAGGGGGTACAGAGAGGATTCACTAGGCTGATTCCGGAGATGAGGGGGTTACCTTATGATGATAGATTGAGTAGACTGGGTCTTTACTTGTTGGAGTTCAGAAGGATGAGGGGTGATCTTATAGAAACATTTAAAATAATGAAAGGGATAGACAAAATAGAGGCAGAGAGGTTGTTTCCACTGGTCGGGGAGACTAGAACTAGGGGGCACAGCCTCAAAATACAGGGGAGCCAATTTAAAACCGAGTTGAGAAGGAATTTCTTCTCCCAGAGGGTTGTGAATCTGTGGAATTCTCTGCCCAGGGAAGCAGTTGAGGCTAGCTCACTGAATGTATTAAAATCACAGATAGATAGATTTTTAACCAATAAGGGAATTAAGGGTTAAGGGGAGCGGGCGGGTAAGTGGAGCTGAGTCCACGGCCAGATCAGCCATGATCTTGTTGAGTGGCGGAGCAGGCTCGAGGGGCTAGATGGCCTACTCCTGTTCCCAATTCTTATGTTCTTATGCCTCCTCGGTTCGAGTCTCTAGTTCAGCTTGATCCGCCATGGATTGATCCTCCTCTGCAACGTGGTGGTTTTCAGGGTTTGCAGCTCGTCTGCACATTCGCTGGAGGAGTCCCATTGTTCCACAGCCTTTGAAGCGGCATTGATGGGCTCAATGATCACCTCCGCAGTGCCAACTGCCTCGATTAACATTTGATGGCGGACTCTGGGTCATCTGAGGTCGTGCAGCTACAGGTGTGTAGTTCTGCCATATACATTCCTGCCTGAAAACGACGTTACTTTGTGTATAGTGCTTGTCGAAACCTTTTTATGCTGCGAAATTTGTTTGGTGTTATATCGCTGGTGGACATAAATGCCTGGGCTATCGTTATGGCTTTGCTCAGATCGGTGTTTCAACAGTCAATAGTTTGCGAAGGATAACCTCATGGCCAATGCCAAGCACAAAGAAGTCTCTTAGCATTTGCTCCAAGAATCCATCGAATTCGCAATGTTCTGCAAGGTGCCTTAGTTCGGCGACGTAGCTCGTCACTTCCTGGCCTTCAGACCGTTGACATGTGTAAAATTGATACCTTGCCATCAGAATGCTTTCTTTTGGATTTAGTGTACACAGTTCTTCATACGATTTGGTTGTTGGTTTCACCAGAGCTAGAAGATTCTTCATGAGGCCATAGGTTGTTGCCCCACAGACGGTGAGGAGGATCGCCCTTCGTTTGGCAGCGTTCTCATTCCCTTCCAGCTCGTTGGCCACGAAGTATTGGTCGAGTTGCTCCACGAAGGTCTCCCAATCGTTCCCTTCTGAGAATTTCTCCAGGATACCAACAGTTCTCTGCATTTTTGCGTGATTGTTCGTTATCTCGTAGCCAGTTGTTATGTTCATAATAAAGTAATGCAACTGAGTACTGCAGACATGACTGAGTGTGACCTTAGCTCCTTTATTCAAACTCCAGAGTGTTGGTACAGCATGGGAGGCCTGCTTATATACAGTGCTCCCAAGGGATGCTGGGATCCCTTGGGACTCCAACATGTATGCCCTCTGGTGGCGGTATGATGCAGGTTACATAGGGTTATAAACAATAACTCCAGGATCACCCTGAAGGGCAAAAGATAACCCCCAACTCCTTTAATCTATTATCAGTCAACTCCTTAAATCCATCTTCCCTATGCTCACTTCTAACCAAGTGCAAGAAGCTAACCGATTTCTTCATCCCCAAGATAGACACCGTCTGTTCAGCTGCCTGTCCCTTCCCCTTACCCACAAAGCTAAATCACCCTCCCACCAAGCCCTCTCCACTCGAACCCTGAAGTCCCCATCTCTCTAGTTTCTCCCCAGCCTCTCCAAGATCGTCTTGTTTAAACCACCTGCTGCCTCAATGCAATCCCATCCCTATTAAACGAATGGCTATCTAACTTCATTAATTGGCTCTTATGCAATGGCTCCCTCTCCTGATGCACTGTCTCTCTCCTTTTCAAAACTATCACCTCGCTCTTCCATAAACCCACTTTGATCCCGCTGTCCTTGAGAATGTGCGAAAATTTATGTAGAGCAATAGAGACAGTGAAGTGAACAAAGGAATCATGGAAGGATAACTAAAAGAATGTCAGACTGCAAATGTTCCAACATCAGCACAAATAACAGACTTGCTCAAGGTCTTGGTTACTAGTCACGCCAGTAAAATTGTAGCAATAACAAGCAATGGGTGAAAAAGCTCTTTGTGCAAAACAGTTGCTATTTAATTGGGCAAGGAAGGATAGGTGTCTGCTCATGAGTGGACAAAGGGAAGGAGGGATCACAAAAGGATAGGGTGAGCTGAATGTCCCTCAATTGTACCACGCACTGAAAGTGTATAACCGTTGCGCCCCTACAGTGTAACGGGGCTTGTCCGAGGGAAGTGAGCGCACTCTGAAGGGAGAGCGTTCCTTTGTTCTGATAAGTCCTGGCCGGTGAAACAATTAATAAAGACTGCTTTGTTATAAGCTGCTTTGGTGTTCGCGTCAGTGTATTCGCTGAAACAGATTGAGGGAAAAAGAATCCATATTAACATTCTTAGTAGTACCGTCTCATCTCCAACTTCCCTTTCCTTTCCAAGAACCTGTGCTGTGGCTTCCTACATCCATGCCTCTCACTCCCCCCCAAATAAATCACCGACCTGAAACATTGGACTGAATTCTCTGTGGTGGCAGCGGGAACGATTGATGGCGGGTCGGGTGGAAAAGTTTTTTTTTTGACAGCGGGTCAGGAACCCGCTGTCAACTTGCTCTCACACACCTTTCCCATAGACGCATGTGTCATCATGGAACTGACCCAACCTGCAGCAGCAGGGGATCCAACTGAAATTGGATCTTTCCAGGTGACTAGATTTTTAAATTATACTTAAAAAAAATTATTTTTTAAATTTCCCTGCATGGCCACAGGATTCACACAGCTCAGGAAGCACATCTGTCAACCTGAGGTGGGAGTTCCGTAGCCATTGCTCCAGCATGGAAAACAAACCAAAATAAAATCATGTTAATTAAGTTAGCTAATAGATTAATGGAGATTATGTTCCACTTGAAAAGCTACTGATGAATGTTAATTCAGAAACTCCTGAAGGGATGTAAATGGTGAGGGAAATACATTTTTCACTGGCCATTCTCGGCTGTTGCTTTCCAACACAACAGTAATTGCAGTGAATTGCTCTGCACTATAAAAAAAAATGACATACCATTTAAATACATTTTTGTGTTGTTTCTGGTCAGGTTTTTCTCACAGTATACTGTGATAGTCCAATTACATATCAAGTCAACAACCATAAGAATTTCATTCTCATCACTCATTCCACTGTTTAAGTTTGTACTCAGTTCCTGAATATGACAAATTTAATTTTTCAGTCTGAGACTTTGGGGGGGGGGGGTGGTGAATTTCTGCAAAGACCGTCTCTCTCACTTGTCCATTGTTAACTTCAATGGAATAGCCACAGAAATCCCAGGAACACATTGTAAGCACCACTTACACTGTGTCAGGGATTCCGTAGCTCTTCCGCTGAACTTGCATAAGATTGTAAATGTACCGTGTTACAATTACATTTAAGATCTGCTTAATTTTATGTATTACCACAACACACACATTTTTATTTGTACCAATTACTGATACAAAAGTCTATAGATTTGTGACTACAGCACCAATAACTTCACAATGAACCTAGACATTTAATGCTGGCGGAGTACTCAATAGTAGTAAATATTTTTTTAATATCCATAAAAATTAAAAAAGTTAAAAACATCAGTGAACTAGAAATCACAACACTGAATACTTTTAAAAAATCGTTCCTGGGCTGCAGGTGTTGCTGGCAAGGTCAGCATTTATTGTCCATTCCTAATTGCCCTTGAAAAGGTGGTGGTGAGCCGCCTTCTTGAACCACTGCAGTCCGTGTGGTGAAGGTACTCCCAGTGCTGTTAGGGAGGGAGTTCTAGGATTTTGACCCAGCGATGATGAAGGAACAGCAATATATTTCCAAGTCAGGATGGTGTGTAACATAAGAACATAAGAATTAGGAGGAGTAGGACAATTGGCCCCTTGAGCCCGCTCCGTCATTCAATAAGATCATGGCTGATCGTCTACCTCAACTACACTTTGCTGCACTATTCCCATATCCCTTATTCCTTTAATAGTCAAAAATCTATTGATCTCTGTCTTGAATATACTCTGGGCTAGAGAATTCCAAAGATTCACCACCTTCTGAGTGAAGAAATGTCACCTCATCTCAGTCCTAAATGGCCAATCCCTTATTCTGAGACTGTGACCCCTGATTCTAGATTCCACAGCCAGAGGAAACATCCTCCCTGCATTTACCTTGTCAAGCCCTGTAAGAATTTTGTATGTTTCAATGAGATCACCTCTCATTCTTCTAACTCAAGAGGATATAGGCCCAGTCTACTCAATCTTTCCTCATAAGACAATCCCCCCCCATCCCAGGAATCAATCTGATGCACCTTCGCTACAATCTCTCTATTGCAAGTATATCCTTCCTTAGGTAAGGAGACCAAAACTGTGGTCTCACGAGCACCCTATATCAGTGCAGTAAGACATTTTACTCTTATACACAAATCGCCTTGTAATAAAGGCCAACATACCTTTTGCTTTCTTAATTGCTTGCTGTACCTGCATGTTAACGTTCAGTGATTGGTGTAGAGGAACCGAGAGGTGATGGCATTCCCATGCGCCTGCTGCCCTTGGCCTTGTAGGTGCTGGAGATCACGGGTTACGGAGGTGCTGCCGAAGAAGTCTTGGCGAGTTGCTGCAGTGCATCTTGTAGGTGGTACACATTGCAGCCACAGTGCGCCGATGGTGGTGGGAGTGAATGTTTAAGGTGGTGGATGGGGTGCCAATCAAGCGGGCCGCTTTGTCTTGGATGGTGTCGAGCTTCTCGAGTGCTGTTGGAGCTGCACTCATCCAGACAAGTGGAGAGTAATCCATTACACTCCTGACTTGTGCCTTATAGATGGTGTAAAGGCTTTGGAGAGTCAGCAGGTGAGGCAGAGGCAGAGGCAGAATACCCAGCCTCTGACCTGCTTTTGTGGCCACAGTATTATTGTGACTGGTCCAATTAAGTTTCTGGTCAATAGTAACCCCCCAAGATGTTGATGGTAGAAGATTCGGCGATGGTAATGCTGTTGAAGGTCAAGAGGTGGTGGTTAAACTCTCTGTTTTAAGATAGTCATTGCCTGGCACTTGTGTGGCGCAAATGTTATTTGCCACTTATCAGCCCAAGCCTGAATGTCATCTAGGTCTTGCTGCATTTGGGCATGGATTGCTTCATTATCTGAGGAGTTGTGATGGAACGGAACATTGTACAATCATCAGTGAACATCCCCACTTCTGACCTTATGATGGAAGGTCATTGATGATGCAGCTGAAGATGGTTGGGCTGAGGACATTGCCCTGAGGTACTCATGTAGCGATATCCTGGGACTGAGATGATTGACCAACAACCACAACCATCTTCCTTTGTGTTAGGTATGACACCAGCCAGTGGAGAGTTTTCCCCGATACCCATTGACTTCAATTTTAACAGGGCTCCTTGATGCTACACTCGGTCAAATATTGCCTTGATATCAAGAGCAGTCATTCTCACCTCACTTCTGGAATTCAGCTCTTTTGTCCATGTTTGGACCAAGGCTGTAATGAGGTCTGGAGCCAAATGGTCTTGGCAGAACCCTCCCTGAGCATCAGTGAACAGGGTATTGGTGAGTAAGTGCCGTTTGATAGCACTGTCGATGACACCTTCTATCACTTTGCTGATGATTGAGAGTAGACTGGTGGGGCGATAATTGGCTGGATTGGATTTGTCCTACTTTTTTGGACAATACATATCTGGGCAGTTTTCCACATTGTTGGGTAGATGCCAGTGTTATAGCTGTACTGGAACAGCTTGGCTAGAGGCGCAGCTTGGTGAGGAAGAGGTCAGAGGTCAAGTAGCCAGGCTGGCAACTAGGTCCTTCAAGTCTCAGCCAGCCTGGTCAGTAATGGTGCTACCGAGCCACTCTTGGTGATGGACCTAGAAGTCCCCACCCAAAGTACATTCTGTGCCCTTGCTAGCCTCAGTGCTTCTTCCAAGTGGTGTTAGAGGAGTAATGATTCATCAGCTGAGGAAGGGCAGTAGGTGGTAATCAGCAGGACCTGAAGCCATGAGACTCGTGGGGTCCGGAGTCTATGTTTGGAACTCTCAGGGCCACTCTCTCCCGACTGTATACCACTGTGCCGCCACCTCAGGACATACCCAGGGATGGTGATGAAGGAGTCTTGGACTGTGGCTGAAAGGTATGATTCTGTGAGTATGACTATGTCACACTGTTGCTTGATTACTCTGTGGGACAAGTTCCCAGATATTAGTGAGGAAACTTTGCAGGGTCGACTGCACTGGGTGTGCCGTTGTCGTGTCCAAAGCAGGTTCTTTGGAGGAATCTTTTAAAGATCGTTAGGTATTGATTCATTAAGACCTATCGCCTTTTTCTCCCCTCCTTTCCTGAATGCACTGACGTCTTGTTGAGGTAGAGTTCCACATGTGCCACAGTGCTCCAGTATCTCAGTCAAGGTACTATTGTTCACACATGAGCATGTCATTAGATGCTGGAAGACAATCAAGACTGATCATGTCCTCATCGGACGTTCACATGTAGGCACTTTCAAGCAGAGATTACTGGATAGCAAATCAGGGAACCATGGCGATTTCCTTACCCTCCCTATCCCAGGTTGCTGCAGCAATTATAGAGATCTTACCACCATGCTAGTCAAGATCACCAGAGACCAAGGATTGATCTTCCTGGTCCCTATAGTCCAGCTCTACACCAAGCCATCAGGGTGTCAGCAAGGTTTAATTTTTTTTTTTAAATTAAGTTTTCCTTCAAATGTGTCTTTCTCCTTGTCCACCTCCTCAACAACTTACACTTATATAGACCCTCCATTAATTCACCATTGTGCACATATACTGGTGCATGTGTACCAGAGGGTGACCCACATTGTGGAACTGTAATCCTTGCGAGGAGTCGATACATTTAGAACCAGTGTGGTATTTGGCATGGGGGGAAAACTCTTCGAATGGTGTAGTGTGGTTCAGTGCCGCACCACACATATCTGTTGTTTGACCTGGGACAGTGCATGGGGCTGCTATATTTGTCCTTAGCATTCCTGTGCTGGGAAGGGGGAAATCAGACTGAATCAGTCTGTGATAGCTGATGCAATATAACATCACAGTTTCTTTTGTAAATATTTTCTCTGCTATTAAACACTAAATATTAATGTTCAAAATAGTCTTCAGGCAAATGTTCACATTTGACATGCCTGCCTCACCTTGCATAATTAATGAGTTGGCAGCACTATGAAGTTAAAGAATTAAACCCAGGGTTTGAATGTTTCTTCCCATTACCAAACCATCAAGTGCACACTGCAGTCCATATGGTATCGGCATCAGAGTTCACATTTCAGATAGGTGGCTGTATTTAATTTTTCCCTCAGAAGACAGCACTCAAACCCTGGAATGTAACCAACTGCAAGTGTAATGATGAACAGACTATGACATTTACTTGAAAATTCTCCACCCTCTAAATGTGTCTCTCTAACTTTACCCTCCATACACAGGCACCGTCACCAGATATTTCCAATTTTCTCCCCTCCTCCCAAGGCAGCAGTGATTCATGCTGGGCTACTGGCCCTGGTTCTCTCTTGAATTGTGGCCACTTGAAGACCTGTCATGAGTGAGCTAAATAAAATGGGATGTTAGCACACAAATGTTGATTTGGCGAGAAACAACATTTCAGCTGCAACACATGGCATGGTGCCTACAATTCTCAGCATTGCGGAGAGGGAATGTGTGTGTCACACAGAACTCCAGTCTCACACACACAGGCTAATGACCAATTGCAGATCAGAATTGGTCGAGACATGAGGGCAGCTCACTAACTGAGCATGGCACAAGAGGGAAATAAAATATCTCAAGACATTGGGGGTGTGGGAGGAGGGTGAATGGGTTACATTTTTGTAAGCGGCATTATTTATTTTTAAAGAGCTAAAAATCACCCTCAGTATTGCTCTTGCTCCTTTTCTGTAGTTGCTGTTTTTTGCTGCAATATGGTTTCACAGGTGCTGACTGCTTCCAGTACATAATAAGTACATAAGAATTAGGAACAGGAGTAGGCCATCTAGCCCCTCGAGCCTGCTCCGCCATTCAACAAGATCATGGCTGATCTGGCCGTGGACTCAGCTCCCCCAAATGGTATTATTCCCAGACAGCTCCCCAAAATGGTATTATTCCCAGACAGTGTTTGTAAGCTTTTCAACTATGGATGGCATCACAGCCAAGCCCAATCTTGGCGGCAGTCCGAGAGGCGGGAGTGCGTAGCGTTGGTGAGGCCTATAAAGGCCCAGGTGCGTGGAGAGACGGCGGCAGTCAGAGAGGCGAGAGTGCGTGACGTTGGTGAGGCCTATAAAGGCTCAGGTGCGTGGAGAGACGGCGGCAGTCAGAGAGGAGAGAGTGCGTGGCGTTGGTGAGGCCTATAAAGGCCTAGCTGGTGCACCTTCAGCGGGGAGAGAAGGCAAAAAAGTAGAAAGAAGTCAACAGGTGACTTCACAGCCAAGGGGGTAAGTGACTGGCTGGTGATTGGTGAGTAGCTTTTCTTTTTCTTTTTTATATCAGTAAGTAACCTGTTAACATTGTTGTTGCCAATTTAAGTTAATCTAAGGGTTAAGTCATGGCAGGAGAGCTCGGTCACGTGATATGCTCCTCCTGTACCATGTGGGAACTCATGGAAACTTCCGGTGTCCCTGACGACTACATCTGCGGGAAGTGTATCCGCCCCCAGCTCCTGATGGACTGCGTTACGGATTTGGAGCTGAGGGTGGATTCACTCCAGAGCATCCACGATGCTGAGAATGACGTGAGTAGCACGTGTAGCGAGTTGGTCTTACCACAGGTGAAGGGTCCACAGCCGCCAGAAAGGGAATAGAAGACCAGCAGTGCAAGGAAGGTAGTGCAGGGGTCCCCTACGGTCATCCCCCTGCAAAACAGATACACTGCTTTGAGTACTGTTGAGGGGGATGACTCATCAGGGGAGGGCAGCAGCAGCCAAGTTCATGGCACCGTGGCTGGCTCTGTTGCACAGGAGGGCCAGGAAAAAGAGTGGGAGAGCAATAGTGATAGGGGATTCAATTGTAAGGGGAATAGACAGGCGTTTCTGCGGCCGCAACCAAGACTCCAGAATGGTATGTTGCCTCCCTGGTGCAAGGGTCAAGGATGTCTCGGAGCGGGTGGAGGACATTCTAAAAAGGGAGGGAGAACAGCCAGTTGTCGTGGTGCACATTGGTACCAACAAAATCGGTAAAAAAAGGGATGAGGTCCTACGAGACGAATTTAAGGAGCTAGGAGCTAAATTAAAAGTAGGACCTCAAAAGTAGTAATCTCGGGATTGCTACCAGTGCCACGTACTAGTCAGAGTAGAAATCGCAGGATAGCGCAGATGAATACGTGGCTTGAGCAGTGGTGCAGCAGGGAGGGATTCAAATTTCTGGGGCATTGGAACAGGTTCTGGGGGAGGTGGGACCAGTACAAACCGGACGGTCTGCACCTGGGCAGGACCAGAACCAATGTCCTAGGGGGAGTGTTTGCTAGTGCTGTTGGGGAGGAGTTAAATTAATATGGCAGGGGGATGGGAACCAATGCAGGGAGACAGAGGGAAACAAAAAGGAGACAAAAGCAAAAGACAGAAAGGAAATGAGGAAAAGTGGAGGGCGGAGAAACCCAAGGCAAAAAACAAAAAGGGCCACTGAATATAAAGGGGCTGCAGGAGGGATCAAAACTAGAAATCATGGTTTAAAAACTAGGATTAAAACACTGTACCTAAACGCACGCAGCATTCGAAATAAAATAAATGAGTTGACGGCACAAATCATTACAAATGGGTATGATTTGGAGGCCATTACAGAAACGTGGTTGCAGGGTGGTCAAGACTGGGAATTAAACATACAGGGGTATCTGACAATTCGGAAAGATAGACAAGAAGGGAAAGGAGGTGGGGGAGCTCTGTTAATAAAGGATGATATCAGGGCAGTTGTGAGAGACGATATTCGCTGCTGAATCATTGTGGGTGGAGATTAGAGATAGTAAGGGGAAAAAGTCACTGGTGGGCGTAGTTTATAGGCCCCCAAATAATAACTTCACGGTGGGGCGGGTAATAATCAAGGGAATAATGGAGGCATGTGAAAAAGGAACGGCAGTAGTCATGGGGGATTTTAACCTACATATCGATTGGTCAACTCAAATCGCACGGGGTAGCCTGGAGGAGGAATTCATATAATGCATACGGGATTGTTTCTTAGAACAATATGTTACAGAACCTACAAGGGAGCAAGCTATCTTAGATCTGGTCCTGTGTAATGAGACAGGAATAATAAACGATCTCCGAGTAAAAGATCCTCTCGGAATGAGTGATCACAGTATGGTTGAATTTGTAATACAGATTGAGGGTGAGGAAGTTGTGTCAGAAATAAGCGTACTATGCTTAAACAAAGGGGACTACAGTGGGATGAGGGCAGAGTTGGCTAAAGTAGACTGGAAACAAAGACTAAACGGTGGCACAATTGAGGAACAGTGGAGGAGTTTTAAGGAGCTTTTTCATAGTGCGCAACAAAAATATATTCCAGTGAAAAATAAGGGTGGTAAGAGAAGGGATAACCAGCCATGGATAACCAAGGAAACAAAGGAGAGCATCAAATCAAAGACCAATGCATATAAGGTGGGCAAGGTTAGTGGGAAACTAGAAGATTGGGAAAATTTTAAACAACAGCAAAGAATGACTAAAAAAGCAATAAAGAAAGGAAAGATAGATTACGAAGATAAACTTGCGCAAAACATAAAAACATATAGTAAAAGCTTTTACAGATATATAAAACAGAAAAAAGAGTGACTAAAGTAAATGTTGGTCCCTTAGAAGATGAGAAGGGGGATTTAATAATGGGAAATGTGGAAATGTCTGAGACCTTAAACAATTATTTTGCTTCGGTCTTCACAGTGGAAGACACAAAAACCATGCCAAAAATTGCTGGTCACAGGAATGTGGGATTGGAGGACCTTGAGACAATCACTATCACTAGGGGGTGGGGGGGTAGTGCTGGACAGGCTAATGGGACTCAAGGTAGACAAGTCCCCTGGTCCTGATGAAATGCATCCCAGGGTATTAAAAGAGATAGCGGAAATTATAGCAGATGCATTCGTTTATAATCTACCAAAATTCTCCGGACTCTGAGGAGGTACCAGCGGATTGGAAAGCAGCTAATGTAATGCCTCTGTTTAAAAAAGGAGGCAGACAAAAGGCAGGTAACTAAACGCCGGTTAGTTTAACATCTGTAGTGGGGAAAATGCTTGAAACTATTAAGGAAGAAATAGCAGGACATCTAGATAGGAATAGTGCAATCAAGCAGACGCAGCATGGATTCATGAAGGGGAAATCATGTTTAACTAATTTACTAGAATTCTTTGATATAACGAGCATGGTGGATAGAGGTGTACCGATGGATGTGGTGTATTTAGATTTCCAAAAGGCATTCGATAAGGTGCCACACAAAAGGTTACTGCAGAAGATAGAGGTACGCGGAGTCAGAGGAAATGTATTAGCATGGATAGAGAATTGGCTGGCGAACAGAAAGCAGAGAGTCGGGATAAATGGGTCCTTTTCGGGTTGGAAATCGGTGGTGAGTGGTGTGCCACAGGGATCGGTGCTGGGACCACAACTGTTTACAATATACATAGATGACCTGGAAGAGGGAACAGAGTGTAGTGTAACAAAATTTGCAGATGACACAAAGATTAGTGGGAAAGCGGGTTGTGTAGAGGACACAGTGAGGCTGCAAAGAGATTTAGATAGGTTAAGCGAATGGGCTAAGGTTTGGCAGATGGAATACAATGTCGGAAAGTGTGAGGTCATCCACCTTGGGGAAAAAAAAACAGTAAAAAGGGAATATTATTTGAATGGGGAGAAATTACAACATGCTGAGGTGCAGAGGGACCTGGGGGTCCTTGTGCATGAATCCCAAAAGGTTAGTTTGCAGGTGCAGCAGGTAATCAGGAAGGCGAATGGAATGTTGGCCTTCATTGCGAGAGGGATGGAGTACAAAAGCAGGGAGGTCCTGCTGCAACTGTATAGGGTATTGGTAAGGCCGCACCTGGAGTACTGCGTGCAGTTTTGGTCACCTTACTTAAGGAAGGATATGCTGGCTTTGGAGGGGGTAGAGACGATTCACTAGGCTGATTCCGGAGATGAGGGGGTTACCTTATGATGATAGATTGAGTAGACTGGGTCTTTACTCGTTGGAGTTCAGAAGGATGAGGGGTGATCTTATAGAAACATTTAAAATAATGAAAGGGATAGACAAGAGAGAGGCAGAGAGGTTGTTTCCACTGGTCGGGGAGACTAGAACTAGGGAGCACAGCCTCAAAATACGGGGGAGCCAATTTAAAACCGAGTTGAGAAGGAATTTCTTCTCCCAGAGGGTTGTGAATCTGTGGAATTCTCTGCCCAAGGAAGCAGTTGAGACTAGCTCATTAAATGTATTCAAATCACAGATAGATAGATTTTTAACCAATAAGGGAATTAAGGGTTATGGGGAGCGGGCGGGTAAGTGGAGCTGAGTCCACGGCCAGATCAGCCATGATCTTATTGAATGGCGGAGCAGGCTCGAGGAGCTAGATGGCCTACTCCTGTTCCTAATTCTTATGTTCTTATAATCTTGTCGTAAACGAATACCCACACATGAACCTTTCAGCAGCAGTCATTGGATATCAGGAGCAGAGACCTCAGCCTAGAGTACTGGAGCAAATGTGGTACCTCTACCTCAGCCGAGGTCAGCTAACATAGCATAGACTGAGCATTGAGTTTGGGACTTTGTTAGTCTGTCTGGCTCAGTTAGTTAATAGATCACCCAGTGTACAACTGGTGCAAGAGGGATTCAAATTCCTGGTACATTGGAACCGATTCTGGGAGAGGTGGGACCAGTACAAACCGGATGGTCTGCACCTGGGCAGAACAGGAATCAATGTCCTAGGGGGAGTGTTTGCTAGTGCTGTTGGGGAGAGGTTAAATTAATATGGCAGGGGGATGGGAATCTATGCAGGGAGACAGCAGGAAGTAAAATGGGGGCAGAAACAAAAAGTAGAAAGGAGATAAGGAAAAGTGGAGGGCAGAGAAATCAAAGGTAAAAATCAAAAAGGGCCACATTACAACATAATTCTAAAAGGACAAAAAAAAAAGTGTTAAAAAAACAAGCCTGAAGGCTCTGTGTCGCAACGTGAGGAGCATTCGTAATAAGGTGGATGAATTAACTGCGCAGATAGTTGTTAACGGATATGATGTAATTGGGATTACAGAGACATGGCTCCAGGGTGACCAAGGCTAGGAACTCAACATCCAGGGGTATTAAATGTTCAGGAAGACTAGACAGGAAGGAAAAGGAGGTGGGGTGGCATTGCTGGTTAAAGAGGAGATTAACAAAATAGTAAGGAAGGACATTTGCTTGGACGATGTGGAATCTGTATGGGTAGAGCTGCGGAACACCAAAAGGCAGAAAACGCTAGTGGGAGTTGTGTACAAACCACCAAACAGTAGGAGAGAGGTTGGGGATGGCATTAAACAGGAAATTAGGGATGTGTGCAATAAAGGTACAGCAGTTATCATGGGTGACTTTAATTTACATATAGATTGGGCTAACCAAACTGATAGCAATATGGTGGAGGAGGATTTCCTGGAGTGTATTAGGGATGGTTTTCTAGACCAATATGTCGAGGAACCAACTAGCAAGCTGGCCATCCTAGACTGGGTGTTGAGAGAGAATTAATTAGCAATCTTGTTGTGCAAGGCCCCTTGGGGAAGAATATGGTAGAATTCTTCATTAAGATTGAGTGTGACAGTTAATTCAGAGACTAGGGTCCTCAACTTAAAGAAAGGTAACTTCGATGGTACGAGACTTGAATTGGCTAGGATAGACTGGCGAATGATACTTAAAGGATTGACAGTGGATAGGCAATGGCAGACATTTAAAGATCAAATGGATGAACTTCAACAATTGTACATCCCTGTCTGGCGTAAAAATAAAACCGTGGCTAACAAGGGAAATTAGGGATAGTGTTAAATCCAAGGAAGAGGCATATAAATTGGCCAGAAAAACAGCAAACCTGAGGACTGGGAGAAATTTAGAATTTAGCAGAGGAGGACAAAGGGTTTAATTAGGAGGGGAAAATTAGGAGTATGAGAGTAAGCTTGCAGGGAACATAAAAACTGACTGCAAAAGCTTATATAGATATGTGAAGAGAAAAAGATTAGTGAATACAAATCTAGGTCCCTTGTAGTCAGAATCAGGTGAATTTATAATGGGGAACAAAGAAATGGCAGACCAATTGAACAAATACTTTGGTTCTGTCTTCACTGAGGAAGACACAAATAACCTTTCGGAAATACTAGGGGACCGAGTAAGGAGGAACTGAAGGAAATCTTTATTAGTCAGGAAATTGTGTTAGGGAAATTGATGGGATTTAAGGCCAATAAATCCCCAGGGCCTGATAGTCTGCAACCCAGAGCACTTAAAGAAGTGGCCCTAGAAATAGTGGATGCATTGGTGGTCATTTTCCAACATTCTATAGACTGTGGATCAGTTCCTATGGATTGGAGGGTCGCTAATGTAACATCACTTTTTAAAAAAGGAGGTAGAGAGAAAACAGGGAATTATAGACCGGTTGGCCTGACATCGGTAGTGGGGAAAATGTTGGAATCAATTATTAAAGATGTAATAGCAGCGCATTTGGAAAGCAGTGACAGGATCGGTCCAAGTCAGCATGGATTTATGAAAGGGAAATCATGCTTGATAAATCTTCTAGAATTTTTTGAGCATGTAACTAGTAGAATGGACAAGGGAGAACCAGTGGATGTGGTGTATTTGGACTTTCAAAAGACTTTTGACAAGGTCCCACACAAGAGATTAGTGTGCAAAAGGGGGTAATGTATTGACGTGGATAGAGAACTGATTGGCAGACAGGAAGCAAAGATTAGGAATAAACGGGTCCTTTTCAGAATGGCGGGCAGTGACTAGTGGGGTACCGCAAGGTTCAGTGCTGGGACCCCAGCTATTTACAATATACATTAATGATTTAGACGAAGGAATTGAATGTAATTGTTATGTATTGTCCATGTACATTAAATGTATCGTTACAATGGTGCGCCACAAGGGGCACTGTGGTGGGAGGCTCGCATTTAACTGACTGGCTATGTGCAAGGGGGTGTCAATACATCACAACTGTGCTAACTTAAACTTCAAAATATTCCATAGAATTTCTATTCCTCTCAGAATTGTCACATGATAGATCCAATTTAGTTGAAAATACTGAATAAAAAAGATAAAAAAAAGAGTACCTGCAAAGCTCTACTTCGTAATTCAAGGCATGTTGCTATTTTGCCAAGTGTTTTCTGTGAAGAAAAGGAAAAAGCATTGTTAGATCCTTTGGAAGGCAGATAGAGCACTCATAGGAACAAGGACAATATAAATGTTTACAACAGTCCTTCACCAGAGATTTGCGAAATAAATTGCATTTATATAAAGTCTGACATATCTCAGCAAGACGACAAGTCATAAATTACTTAGAAATGCATTGACTAGGCAAACATTGTTCACACACTGCAAGATCCCACAAATAGCACTGAAATTAATAACCAGTTAATCTATTTTTTTGGTGTTGACTGGGAGGGAAATGTTCGCCAGGACATGGCGAGAAAGCCCTGTGCTTTGAATACTGCCAAGGGTCCTTTTAATCACCACCTGAACCACCAGAACAGGCAAACAGGGGTCCATTTAACAGCTCATCTGAAGGATGGAAAGAGCAATTGAGACCAAGGGTTTGACAAAGTCCTTGATGCTCTATTCATTTTCCATGACTGCTGTTACTGTTGTGGTCTAAAAAGGAAAAAGTTAAGACGCTTATTCCACAGCTAGCTTTTTTCGTCTGCAGCTGGCTGCAAGTCAATTTAACTGGAATGAATCCTCTGCTGACACCAACATCCTTCACTTGTTCAGATGGGAATGGAAGCAGTTTAAATGACCAAACAAACAGACACACCCTCTTGGATTTCAGCTCCCGACATTAAACTATGCTGGATCCAGATCTAAAATGCTTTCTGTCTTCACACCTTGGCAGACAGAGATAATGGGTTCTCCCATTAATAATAATCTGCTGGTTTGACAAAGATTATTGGAAATTTCATTTTTCATCGAAAGAAGCTACATACATTAACATTTTAAATATGCCCAGCCAGCAAAGGGAATCCTTTCGCAGCAACCCAGCTCACGGAGATGAAATGTCTATGTCTTCCATTTTATATCCAGCTAAGAGATCCAGATTAGCCCCAATTTGAATTTGAAACTACACAAGTACAGAAATTCCTTTGTTATTAGCATTTCAAATCACTTCACATAACAGTGAATTAACCGAGGTAGATTAACTCTTATATAGAATCATAGACATTACAGCACATGTGCAGCCCAGCCCAGCACAGCGATGCAGTCCCGCTACTTACATAGAATGTACAGCACATAATCAGGCCAATCAGACCAACTGGCCCATATTCCACACTAGCCTCCTCCTCTTATCCTTCTTCATCTCACCCCATCAGCATTACCTTTTATTCCTTTCTCCCTTATGTTTATCTAGCTTCCCCTTAAATGCATCTATGCTCTTCACTTCAACAGCTCCTTGTGGTAGCAAGTTCTGTATTCTAATCACTCTCTGGGTAAATAAGTTTGTCCTGAATTCCCTACTGGATTTATTTGTGACTATCTTATATTTATGGCCCCTAGTTTTAGACTCCCACATAAGCAGAAACAACATCTCTCCATCAACCCATGAAGGGACAGAGTGTAATGTAGCCAAGTTTGTTGATACAAAGATAGGTGGGAAAGCAAATTATGAGGAGGACACAAAAAATCTGCAAAGGGATATAGACAGGCTAAGTGAGTGGGCAAAAGTTTGGCAGATGAAGCATAATGTGCGAAAATATGAGGTTATCCACTTTGGCAGAAATAATAGAAAAGCAAATTATAATTTAAATGGAAAAACATTGCAAAGTGCTGCAGTAGAGGGGGACCTGGGGGGTTCTTGTGCATGAAACACAAAAGTTAGTATGCAGGTACAGCAAGTAATCAGGAAGGCAAATGGAATGTTGGCCTTTATTGCAAGGGGGAATAGAGTATAAAAGCAGGGAAGTCCTGCTACAACTGTACAGGGTATTGGTGAGGCCACACCTGGAGTACTGTATACAGTTTTGGTCTCCATATTTGAAGAAGTGTATACTTGCATTGGAGGCTGTTCAGAGAAGGTTCACTAGGTTGATTCCGGAGATGAGTGAATTGACTTATGAAGATAGGTTGAGTAGGTTGGGCCTATACACATTGGAGTTCAGAAGAATGAGAGGTGATCTTATCGAAACATACAAGATAATGAGGGGGCTCAACAAGGTGGATGCAGAGAGGATATTTCCACTCATCGGGGAAACTAAAACTAAGGAGACATAGTCTCTGAATAAGGGGCCGCCCATTTAAAGCTGAGATGAGGAGGAATTTCTTCTCCCAGAGGGTTGTAAATCTATGGAGTTCTCTGCAGCAGAGAGCCGAGGAGGCTGGGCCATTGAATATATTTAAGGCGGAGATAGACAGATTTTTGAGCAAGGGAATAAAGGATTATGGGGTGCGGGCAGAGAAGTGGAGCTGAGTTCATGATCAGATCAGCCATGATCTTATTAAATGGCAGAGCAGGCTCGAGGGGCCAGGTGGCCTATCCTGCTCCTATTTCTTATGTTCTTATATAACCCTATCCAATCCTTTCATAATCTTAAAGACCTCTATCAAGTCACCCCTCAGCCTTCTCTTTACTAGAGAAAAGAGACCCAGCCTGTTCTATCTTTCCTGATGGTTATAACCTCAGTTGATATCATCCTTGTAAATCTTATTTGTACCTTCTCCAGTGCCTCAATATCCTTCTTATAATATGGAGACCAAAACTGTGCACAGTACTCAGTGTGGTCTAACCAAGGTTCTATACAAGTTTAACATAACTTCTGTTTTTCAGTTCTATCCCTCTAGAAATGAAACCCCTTGCTTTGTTTGCATTTTTATGGTCTTATTAACCTACGACACTACTTTTAGTGATTTGTTTATTTGAATCCAGAGATCCCTTTTCTCCTCTACCCCATTTAGACTCTTATTTTCCAAGAAATAGGTGGCCATTTTATTTCTTCCTACCAAAATGAACCACATCATGTCCGTCAGAAGGTTGTGGGTTCAAGCCCCACTTCAGAGACTTGAGCACATCATCTAGGCTGACACTTTAGTGCAGTTCTTTGGATTAGTTAAACCCTGTCTATCCGCTCGAGTGGATGTAAAAAATCCCATGGTCATTAAAAAAAAAGAGGCGAGTTCTCCCAATTTCCTGGCCAATATTTATCCCTTAGCCAACAACACTTGGTTTATCTGGTCATTTAATTCTATACAGTTTGTGAATCTTGCTGCTGCAACAGTGACCATATTTCAAAGTACTTCATTGGCGCTGAAGCACTTTGGGATATCCAGATGTTCTGAAAGGCACTGTATAATTGTCAATCCTTTCTTTCATCAACCATAAGCTCTCATTCATGGCATTATGTTAACAATTATTCCATGCCTCAACTATTTTTCCTATTATGAGGTATGCTGAAATGAACACAATAAATCAAATGTGGCCTAACCAATGTCTTGTCAAATTCAACATAATTTCCTTGCTTTTATATTCAAATATCCCAGGTAATAAAACCCAGAATCCATTTGCCATTTTTATCCGCACCCTCACCTTTAAAGATCTATGGATCTGCACTTCTATACCTCTCTGTTCCTTCAGTCTGATAATTCCTATCATTAATCCTGTGCCCCAAAAGGTGCTATTTCATACTTCACTGCATTGACTTCACTGCATGTACATGTTCGACCTCCCAAATCTGGAAACCTCACGACCGAGGCCGTTCTGGATTTCGGGTATTTCCGGATTTCGCAATGTATTCCAGACGTCCCAAATCCGGAAACGCCCGGGCCGGGGTTCGGGTATTTGCGGATTTCAGAACATATTTCTGACATCCCAAATTTTGACTTTTGGCACACCCATATTCTGGGCGAAAAAAAACACCCGAGGAAAAACCTGCCTTGCAGCCCCAACAACAGCAGTAAGTATGACTATCTGCACAAAAAGGTTAAAGTTTTTATTTTTTAATTCTTTTTCAACGATTCAATAGTTAAGATCTTGTGAATTTTGTGTGATTTTGTGTGTGTTTTCCCCCCTCCCAGGGCCTCTTTCACGGCGGTAATCGGCCTCGGACTAAAGTTGGCGAGGACCGTGGTTTCCGCCGCAAATCTTCGCGCAATGCCGATTTTTACCGCTGGGCTTTTTTAAAAAAAACGGAATGATTAGCGGTATTTTTGGCGAAAAATGCCAAAAAAATACCGCCATCACCAAAAAAAACAAATTTCTAGCCCAATGTGCGCCATTTAAAAA
Organism: Pristiophorus japonicus; assembly: GCF_044704955.1. Taxonomy (NCBI): domain Eukaryota; kingdom Metazoa; phylum Chordata; class Chondrichthyes; family Pristiophoridae; genus Pristiophorus; species Pristiophorus japonicus. The sequence continues at coordinate 218,903,952 of NC_091983.1, read as the reverse complement.
AAATGTCCGCTTTCGGAACATTTTCCGGATTTTGGATGACCCCTCCACGGATCAGCGCCATGTCCAGATTTTGGAACTCTGGATTTGGGAGGTTCCACCATTCTCCTCGTTCCACAAACCTGACATATGCTTTCCTACAATTTCCCCACAATTCCTTTAGTTCCCTATTTACTCTCATCAGCAAACATCAAGGTCTTTCCTCTTTTAAAAAAAAAGATTCAGACACAGGCATATAAAATGGAAATTAATTAGGTGCCAAGCTCCAGCAGTGATCCTGACTGGATCGTGGCCCACATCCCACCAAATTGGAAAAAACACCCATTTACATCATTTCTTTGCTTTCTGTCCTGTTGCTATCTATATAACTACATTTAATACTATCTTTGTTTAAAAATGTTACTGTCTCTTACATGGCATTTCAAATGCCTTCTGAAAATCAATATTTACAACATCCACTTCATCGATACACTAAGATTTCTATTTTTAAAAAGTCAAACACAATGCCGGAATTTGCGATGGGTATTAACAGTGAACGAACAGCAAGAGCTGTTATTACTCCTTTAAAACTGACCACAACTTCAGGATGTAGCGTATGCACATCCTAATGCAGAAATCGTGAAGAAGTTGCAGTCAGTCAGTCATTCATTCATTGCTCTGACACTGGCTGTGCTGTGCCGCCCCCAAGCCATCAGTGTAATCTATCAAATCAGGGAAATCGGGGACGAAAACGTCGGCTCTTCCGCTGTTAAATACCCCATTAAAAGATAGACCTTTTTGAATTAGGTGTAACTGGGGTTTTAACAGCGTATTGACTGCTAAACAAACGTCATGGCCCTGAAAAATTTATCTACATTTTATGGAGTGTCAAATGTATCCATTTAAAGAAAAATTACAATTTAAAAAATTTTTTAAAACTTTTTTTTTAAAAAAAGTTTGATCACCTTTATTTCAGGTTTACCTTTTCCCTATGCAAGAGCTCCAATCTTTGTTTTGTTCTAACATTTTTAAAAAGCTAGAAAAGATGGTGCTTATTTACTTCCCAGTTCCAGGTCCCTGAGAATTCTGAATTGTGATTAGTTGCTGAGACAGCTTGTTGATGTCACAGCGGCTCGTGTTAGGGATTCCCCATTAACTTACACAGAATTCAACTGACCGTCGGAAAAGCTGAACTTGTCGCCAGAGATTGCAAGATCTTTGTGGGGAACTTACTGCAGGGTCTGCGGCGAACACCTTTGTTTCGCGGCTGACCGCAAATTACAGGCCATACATTGGGCTCAAGTTTCGGCTATCAGGCAGAACAGCGCACCTCCGAGAAGCCCGTCTATTTTGTTAGAACACAAAAAGCGCCTAAAACTTCTTGTGATTCTCCGATATCTGTAGGCCAGTTTCCAGCTCGGCACGGCGCAGCAGGAGCTGCTAGGGGCAGAGCAAACGCCGTTGAGAAAGCACTGCCAGCAGGGGGAGGGGCTAGGACCCAGCCTTGTTTGAGTGTCGGCACCGTTGTGCATGCGCATTGGAGCGTGCGCGCATGCGCAATGGCATACAAACATTGGCAATCGGCCATCTTTAAAAGGACAGGCATAAAATATTTTTGGCTGTGGGGAGCTGTGCAAAGCCTTCTGGGTGATTTTTTGTGCCTGAAGGTGTGCTGTTAGCAGTACTGTGGAAGAAATCAGCTGCTGGAATCAGTGAGTGCTGTTTGTTGCTGCTAAACTTCCAGAACAAGTGCTGCATAGGTGCATGTACAATAAGGACTGTGTTTTGAAAAATCACAGTGTCAATTCAGTACAGCAATGGAACAATGCCCACCAAAAACGAAGAATTTCTAGCATGAGGAAGTGGAGACCCTAGTTAATGTGATTGAGCAGAGATGGCAGGAGCTGGATACCAGCAACAGAGGTCCCACAAAAGTGGCACCCAAAGAAATGAAGAAATGCTGGAACCTAGTTGCAGAAGATTACTGCGCAGTGGTGCATACCAGGAGATCTGGAAGCCAGTGTAAAAATAAAAATGGCACAACCTTGGTCAAGTAGTTAGTGTAAGTAATATTTTCATTTTTCAATGGAATCTCAATTGTAAATGTGACCATCTGTATATGTCCTAACCTGCAGAAAGACGCACTCTGTAAAAAGTTATATTTTAATCTGTACAGAAGAAATTGGGCCACAACAAAAAGCGAAAGAACTCGAACAGGAGGAGGCGTGTCAAATCTGCATCCACTGACATGATTGGAACAGAGGGTCGCTGCTGGAGAAAAACAATCAGTACTGCACAAGCTGGCCCCACACACGAGGGAGAGGGCAAGTCCTGAAAATGCATCGTGGCTCTTCAAATCAACCTGCTGCCTGGCCTGCTATGTGAGAGACTACTCATGCTACCCATCTTGCTCCCTCCTATGCTGCTAACCATTTGACTGTTCTGTTATATTTTGCAGAAGATGATGCCAATACAGAAGAAGAACCTGAAGAACCAGATGCAGACGATCCAGACCAAGGGTGGGTGCAGGGGTTGACTGAAATGTCTTCAGGGGAGACTTTTCAACTTAATATGTATCAGTCCACATTAACGGACATCAGTTTTTCAAACAGTTGCATAGGTTCAGGTTCAACATTCTATGGTTTCACAGATTCCGAAGTTGCGGGTCCCAGTGGTGGTGGTGGTGTAATGCAACATTTTACACCCAGGGCCTCACCGTCCCAGAGAGCACCTCCCACTGGAGGGGTGCCACTTGGAAGACCCAGGGCCCACCGTCCCAGAATGCACCTCCCACTGGAGGGGTGCCGCTTGGAACACCCAGTGCTCCACCATCTAAGAGTGCGTCTCCCACTGGAGGGGTACCGCTTGGAAGACCCAGGGCCCCACCATCCCAGCCTGCCCCTCCTACTGGGGTGGTGCTGTGAGGCAGACCCAGGTCGAGCAGAAGGAGAATCGAAAAACACTCTCCTGAGATGCAGCGTGCAGATGATGTGGGTCAGGTTGTGGCACTGGGTGTGGAGACCAATGACCTTACCCGATCACTCGTCGGCAGCGTCAGTGCGGTGGGTAATGAGGTAACTGGACTGTTGGCAGAAATAGGAATAGTGACATGGGAAATGAGGGAGGGAATGTCAGAGGGAGTGCAAGCGACGGCACAGGCCGTCAGGGAGGGGATGCAAGTTACGGCACAGGCCCTTGGAGGTAGCTGCTGCAATAAGGGCACACAGCCTGGCCAATCAAATTACACCATGAAGAAGTGACCATTCACCGAGATGTGGATGAGAGATGGTTGCAGCCTTTCTTTGCTGCTGTTGTTCTTGTTTTTGATGTTACTGTAGTAACTTTTTTGACATTGAAATTGTTTTGTAACTTTTGTAACGTTACAAGTTTATAAGTAATCTTAAAGTTTTTAGGTGATCTTAAAAAGTCATATTAAAGTAAAGTTTGATACAATTATTTTTTACACTAACGTGCAGTACATTGTGAACTTTTCAAAAAAATATTTACATTAAAATTGAATCATGTTCCATTAACACAACACAACATAGGAACAACTCCAAAAAAATAAACATGTCCACGCGGAACAGTTGTCACTGAGCCCTCAGACATCAGTACTTGAAGCGTTCACGGATGAGCTGCTGGCGCAGGGCACGAGCAATCGTTAAAGGAGCACGATGGACCGCCCATCTCCGTCGTCGTACTCCGGCATCAGGCACTTGCATGGTTTCCTTATCGCCGTCATCATCCTCATCCTACTCTTCCAAATTACTATCATCAGGCACTCTCACCTCATGTGGGTCTTCTGGTTCCACTACCAGCTCCTGCTGCCTCATGATGGCTAAGTTATGCAGCATGCAGCACACAACAGTGAAGTGACCGACAATCTGAGGAGAGTATTGCAAGTGGCCTCCGGAATGGTCCATGCATCAGAATCGCTGTTTCACGATGCCAATGATCCTCTCTATGATGCTGAGCATCACAATCTGCGCCATGTTGTATTGATGGTCAGCTTCCGTCCGTGTTATGCATAGGGGCGTCATGGGCCAGGTGGCGAGGCTGTACTCTTTATCTCCCAGTAGCCAGCTTTGCCCTTCTGGTTGCTCCTCAAAAATTTCAGATAGAACGCTGTCGCGTAGGATCAACGCATTATGGGTGCTGCCAGGGTATCTTGCATCGACTAACATGATGTGCTGCATGTTGTCACATACGAGCTGCACATTAATGGAGTGGAAACCTTTTCTATTCCTGAACTGTTCGGCATCCTCCACAGCTGCTCACAAGGCGATGTGGGTACAATCAATGCAGCCCTGTACCTTTGGGAAGCTAGCAATCTATGAGAACCCCAGAGCCCTGTCATGCATTGATTGGCATTACTTGAAGAAGTCATTCCTCCGCGCATACAGTGCAGCCGTGACCTGGTGAACGTAGGCATGTATTGAGAGATGGCACGTTGAGAGATGGCACACACATCTCCAGTTGGAGCTTGAAACGATCCCGAGGCATAGAAGGAAAGTGCAGCTGTAAACCTTCGCTTCAACAGACAAGGCAGTCGACGTTCTGCTTCTCGGCTGTAAATCTGCTCTCAGCATATCACAGATCTCAACGACAACTTCGCTGCGGAAATGCAGCCTTTTGACACAATCAGCCTCACTCATGTCCAGGTACGAATGCCTGATTCGATATTGCAGATGTGGATAAAGCCTCTTGCCCATCAGCCTACAGGCTATGACGTTCCTGGTGCGGTGAGATCTAATCAATTCTCTCCTATGTAGCGAATTGATGGAGAACCATTGCATAATCTGTGGCGTTGATAATGCAGCACCCATACTTGAAGTAAAAATTAAACTTTCAAAAGGTGCGTGTTGGCTGGCTGGCTGTCTGTCTGTCCCTCCCGGTGTTTGTCAGGCCTCTCCTGTCGCCTGGCCGAAAGATCGCAACTCGGTTTGCTGCCTGCGTGCTGGGGCTCTGCTCTGTGGACGTCGCCCTCCCGGTGTTTTTCAGGCCGCTCCTATCCCCTGGCCGAACGGCCGAAAGATCGCAGCTCGGTGCCTGCTGCCACTGCTTCAATGGAGAGGTAGAAAAATTTAATTTTTTAGTTATTGATTTATTTATCATTTATTATTGATGATGGCTCTTTATTGGTAAAAGTGAAGTTTAATGCTTTGGAAAATCCCTCAACTTCCCTCCCCCTCGCTTCCCCCCCCCCCGCCCCACCCCATCTCTGGCTACCTGCGCCTAATTCTAAAGTGTACGCAAGGTTTTTCTGAGCGTACAAAAGTGGACACTTACTCCGTTCTAAGTTAGTTTGGAGTAACTTTTCGCTGCCCAAACTTGCAAAACAGGAGTAATTGGCTGGCAACGCCCCCTTTGAAATAAAAAACGGAACTAAAATGAAACTAAACTAACTCACTAGAACTGTAACAAACTAAATGCCGAGAATTGCGATTTTTAGAATCTCCAAACTGTAGAATTTACCAATATTTCGCAAAGATTCCTTGTACCTTTCCCCTGCAGAGGAGAAGAATCCCTTTCTGGACTTCTAAAATGGAAGGAAAAACTTCGGGACACTAATGAGTTTAAAAGGGCAGACGATGCCTGCAGGGGATAAAAGGGGATGCATTCATGGAGACCACCCACCCCCCCCCCCCACCAATGTTTGGACTCATAGGAAAGGGAATTTAATTTGGAACTATCTACCAAAAAAGTTTGAAATCCTAAAGTGCACATGGAAGAAACTACGAACTTTAATCGAATTTGGGATTTTTAAAAGATGAATGTTGGATCTACAAGAAAAGGGGTGGGGTCAAGCTCTAAAGGGCCAGTTTGGACATTGGACTAATCAAATTGTCTGGGAACTGTTTACCCTCGAAACTTGTCTCTGGAAGACATTTACATTTTAACAATCGACCACGGAAGAAACATCCACCCCACCCAGAGGACCCAAATGTCACATACATATTCCAACACCTTTTCAACAGGCATAGAAATATCACAATGGATGAGAGCTAAAAGCCTATCAACGCCAGATTAAAACTACTTAATCAAGTTTCAGTTAGCTGGGCTGCAAAATTGAAACAAAGAGCTGGGCCAGATTTGGTGGGAGATAAGGAAGCCTTTTTGGGGTATAGCTATTTCCAGTTTTACAAGGAAAAGTATGCACACTCAAGCAGCCGGAGCTGGGGAGTGAAGAAATGGAGCATTGAAGGAAACTACTAGAAATCATCAAGGACCGACCGAGCACGAGGCCCACGAAACAGAAGGTTGTCAGCAACCAAACTGACAACCCGGGCCACCACAATCAGCGAAATGACCAACCGAAACCAACTCAGCAAAAACCGAAGAATCGACATTTATTTTCACTCTACAATCTACTTCTGAACGACCAACAGGTGAGAAATTAACAAAAAGGACTAACTAAAACTATTCCTAACCAAAGAAAGTGGGTACTTACCCCATACATCCAAAACTCAACTTACCGCATCAACGGACGTACCCCAACTGAAGACTACGCAGAACGAAGTCCTCTCCTCCGTCCGGGGTACGGCTCGCCTAGAAGGCCAAGTGCAGCAAACCTCCAAAACTGCGATTCACCGGCAACTGCCGAAAGGGATTGGTGAGCATAGCCCCTGAACTTAACTTAGTTGGCTAGGGGAATTGGGAGGGGGAGGCTGGGATAACTTGTGTAAATGTATCTGCATTCTCCTCTTTACCCCATTTAGAGTTTAAGCTGTATTCTTTTCCCCACAGGCGGTATTTTGACATTTTATTCAATGTGTTGTACCCCTCAGTGTGTTGGTATTACTATTCTGTGTTATTAAAGGTGTGCCTTTTCCTTCTTTTTAAACACAATAAAGCCATACCTGCTTCCTACCTTGAAACCGATTGTCTGTTCAAGTCTGTCACAGTCCCTTCATAATTCCAGTGTCTAGAACCAAGGGTGTGGGAGCGATTCGAAACCGCTCATAAGGTCAGAAGGGAAAGCTGACTCCCTGAAAACCACCCCTTCCAAAACTAAACTAGTTGCTCCAAAAAAATAGGAGCAACTCCAGCCGAAACTTGGGCCCATAGCCTTTACAAATCCGGATCGACTATCCCCAATTAGCCCATTCTTTTCTAAGTATTTACTTAGTTGACCTAATAATGGATACAAGACTAATTGGCCAACAATTCCCTGGTTTATCTTTATTTTTTTGAACAAAGGGTGTTACATTTGCCATCCTCCAGTACAATTCAAATACTATAGCAAATAACACAATAAATTGAATTCCTTGCTCTTATTCGGGAAGTACCACTGGATATTTAAAATGCTGCTGAATCAGTGGAACTTCCTGAATACTGCAATGCAGCAACTGCCTAAATTATGTGCTCAGGTTCTGGAGAGGGGTTCGAACCTACAATCTTCTAACTCGCAAGTGAGAGCGATATCAACTGAGCCAGGGTGACACATTAACATGCACACAATGTTCAAACTCATTGCTGAACTAGATAGTGGGATTAGTAGCTGACAGAAAAAAATACACTGATTTGGCAAAAAAACACAAATTAATACTTGGGTGAATAGTACCTTACATACACTGCCATTTGGAAAAAAGCAGAATCTGCAGAAGAAAATCTGTAGTCAGATTATATTTGTAGTGAGGATTGACTCTGCTATCCTTCAAGAAGGCATTAGATACATTTATGGAAAACTGAGATTGTGGCATACGGTAGGCAAGATAATAATAGTAGATAAGCAATGTCTTGGGACCTTCTGGACCTGAAGGGTCGGAGAGGAATTTTGACACGTTTCCTGAATTGGCTGAGGTTTTTTTGCCTTTCCGAGAAGCACAAAGTGGAATCAGCGCGTATGGACCTGGTGGCCTTTTCTCATCCCGAGTATACAAGATAAGCATTTCTACTCGATGGCTTGATTCATGGTAGAGAGACAGTTCCATGCATACTTTGCCCAGTTGGCCATTAGTTGTTTGTTCACAAAGTTGGAAGGCTATTTTAGTGCAGGAAGGCATCACAGCTGAGCTGAGTTGATCCTATCCGAGTCAAACTCCACAAGCACACATTTCCATCAAGGACTAATGGACAGCAATTGGCTGATTTTCCTTTTCCTAATTTAGGAGTGCCAAAGCCAATATTCAGAGTCCTAGCCTACACGGGCTAACTTCGATGTTATGAGACGTGAATTGGCTAGGATAGACAAGCGAATGATACTTAAAGGATTGACGGTGGATAGGCAATGGCAGAGATTTAAAGATCACACGGATGAACTTCAGCAATTGTACATCCCTGTCTGGAGTAAAAATAAAACGGGGAAGGTGGCTCAACCGTGGCTAACAAGGGAAATTAGGGATAGTGTTAAATCCAAGGAAGAGGCATATAAATTGGCCAGAAAAAGCAGCAAAGCTGAGGACTGGGAGAAATTTAGAATTCAGCAGAGGACGACAAAGGGTTTAATTAGGAGGGGGAAATAGAGTATGAGAGCAAGCTAGCAGGGAATATAAAAACTGATTGCAAAAGCTTCTATAGATATGTGAAGACAAATGTAGGTCCCTTGCAGTCAGATTCAGGTGAATTTATAATGGGGAACAAAGAAATGGCAGACCAAGTGAGCAAATACTTTGGTTCTGTCTTCACTAAGGAAGACACAAATAACCTTCCAGAAATACGAAGGGACCGAGGGTCAAGTGAGAAGGAGGAACTGAAGGAAATCCTTATTAGTCAGAAAATTGTGATAGGGAAATAGAAACATAGAAAATATGTGCAGGATTAGGCCATTTGGCCTTTTGAGCCTGCATCACCATTCAATAAGATCATGGCTGATCATTCACCTCAGTACCCCTTTCCTGCTTTCTCTCCAAACCCCTTGATCTCTTCAGCCGTAAGCGCCATATCTGACTCCCTCTTGAATATATCCAATGAACTGGCATCAACAACTCTCTGCGGTCAGGAATTCCACAGATTAACAACTCTCTGAATGAAGAAGTTTCTCCTCATCTCAGTCTTAAATGGCTTACCCCTTATCTTTAGACTATGTCCCCTGGTTCTGGACTTCAACATCGGGAACATTCTTCCTGCATCTAACCTGTCCAGTCCCATCGGAATTTTATATGTTTTTATGAGATCCCCGCTCATTCTTCAAAACTCCAGTGAATACAGCCCCGTCAATTCAGTCTCTCCTCATGTCAGTCCTGCCATCCCGGGAATCAGTCTGGTGAACCTTCGCTGCACTCCCTCAATAGCAAGAACGTCCTTCCTCAGATTAGGAAACCAAAACTGAACACAATATTCACCAAGGCCCTGTACAACTGCAGTAAGACCTCCCTGCTCCTATACTCAAATCCTCTAGCTATGAAGGCCAACATACCATTTGCCTTCTTCACCGTCTGCTGTATCTGCATGTCAACTTTCAATGACTGATGTACCATGACACCCAGGTCTCTCTGCACCTCCTCTTTTCCTAATCTGCCACCATTCAGATAATATTCTGCCTTTGTGTTTTTGCCCCCAAAGTGGATAACCTCACATTTATCCACATTATACTGCATCTGCCATGCATTTGCCCACTCACCTAACATGTCCAAGTCACCCTGCAGCCTCTAAGCATCCTCCTCACAGCTCACACTGCCACCCAGATCCCCCCCAAACTCTCCTTCTCCCCCCGCCTCCAAAAACTCCCTCCCCCGACCCCTCAAAACTCTCCTCCTCATCCACCCCAACACACTCCTCTTCTGCCCCCCCCCCAATACACTCCTCTTTCCCCCCCCTCTCCCAATACACTCCTCCTCCTCCTCCTCCTCCTCCTCCTCCTCCAATACACTCCTTCTCCTTCCTCCCCCCAATACACTCCTCTACCCCCCCCCCCCCCCAAATACACTCCTCCTCCAACCCCAGCCCCCCAATCAAAAGTCTCAAGCACAACCAATAAATAAAAAATAAAACCGGAGTCCTACCTCACCCGGGAACTCAACTCAGCAGGCCGGCTGGTGCGGGAGGCCACTCAGCCGGGGATAGAGTGCGGTGAGATCAGGACGTTCCTTCGGCCGGGGATAGGAGCTACGAGCATTGGGTCCTGCTCACAGCCCGCAGGACACGCTGCGAGGGCAGGAGCATGCGCGCAAACTTCACTGAACATACTGTTTTCGGCGCTGGCCTGTTGCTCCGCCTCCCACTTCAGAATGCACGCCATGCCAGGACTCGGAAGAGCGGCCAGGATGGGGCCCCTTTTTCCAGTAAGTGCGCTGAAAAAAGGGGTTGGGCAAAGTTGGGCCCTATGTTTCTAAAGTGGACTGGGAAAATAGATTAAAGTGCAGGATGGTTGATGAACAGTGGCATACATTTAAGGAAATATTTCATAACTCTCAAGAAAAATATATTCCAGTGAGGAGGAAAGGGTGTAAAAGAAAAGATAGTTATCTGTGGCTGACTAAAGAAATAAAGGATATTATTCAATAAAAACAAGGGTATACAAAGTGGCCAAAACTAGTGGGAGGACAGAAGATTGGGAAGCTTTTAAAAGCCAGCAAAGGATGATTAAAAAAATGATTAGGAAAGGGAAGATAGACTATTAAAGTAAACTAGCATGAAATATAAAAACAGATAGCAAGAGTTTCTATAGGTATATAAAAAGGAAAAGAGTGGCTAAAGTAAATGTTGGTCCCTTAGAGGATGAGACCAGAGAATTAGTAATGGGGAACATGAAGATGGCAGAAACTTGAACAAATATTTTGTATCAGTCTTTACGGTAGAGGACACTAAAAATATCAAGGGGCTATAGCGGGGGAGGAACTTAACCCAATCATAATCATTAAGAAGGTGGTACTCAGTAAGATAATGGGACTAAAGGCGGATAAATCCCTTGGACCTGATGGCTTGCATCCTAGGGTCTTCAGAGAAGTAGCGGCAGGGATAGTGGATGCATTGGTTGTAATTTACCAAAATTCCCTGGATTCTGGAGAGGTCCCAGCAGATTGGAAAACTGCAAATGTAATGCTCCTATTTAAAAAAAGGAGGCAGGCAAAATGCAGGAAACTATAGACCAGTTAGCCTAACATTTGTGGTTGGGAAAATGTTGGAGTCCATTATTAAAGAAGCAGTAGCAGGACATTTGGAAAAGCATAATTCAGTCAGGCAGAGTCAGTATGGATTTATGAAGAGGAAGTCAGGTTTGACAAATTTGCTAGAATTCTTTGAGGATACATAAGAACATAACAATTAGGAACAGGAGTAGGCCATCTAGCCCCTCGAGCCTGCTCCGCCATTCAAAAAGATCATGGCTGATCTGGCCGTGGACTCAGCCCCACTTACCCGCCCGCTCCCCGTAACCCTTAATTCCCTTATTGGTTAAAAATCTATCTATCTGTGACTTGAATATATTCAATTAGCTAGCCTCAACTGCTTCCTTGGGCAGAGAATTCCACAGATTCACAACCCTCTGGGAGAAGAAATTCCTTCTCAACTCGGTTTTAAATTGTCTCACCCGTATTTTGAGGCTGTGCCCCCTAGTTCTAGTCTCCCCGACCAGTGGAAACAACCTCTCTGCCTCTATCTTGTCTATCCCTTTCATTATTTTAAATGTTTCTATAAGATCACCCCTCATCCTTCTGAACTCCAACGAGTAAAGACCCAGTCTACTCAATCTATCATTATAAGGTAACCCCCTCATCTCCAGAATCAGCCCAGTGAATCGTCTCTGTACCCTCTCCAAGGCTAGTATATCCTTCCTTAAGTAAGGTGACCAAAACTGCACGCAGTACTCCAGGTGCGGCCTCACCAATACCCTGTACAGTTGCAGCAGGACCACCCTGCTTTTGTACTCCATCCCTCTCGCAATGAAGGCCAACATTCCATTCGCCTTCCTGATTACCTGCTGCACCTGCAAACTAACTTTTTGGGATTCATGCACAAGGACTCCCAGGTCCCTCTGCACCGCAGCATGTTGTAAATTCTCCCCATTCAAATAATATTCCCTTTTACTGTTTCCCCCCCCCCCCCCCAACAAGGTGGATGACCTAACATTTTCTGACATTGTATTCAATCTGCCAAACCTTAGCCCATTCGCTTAACCTATCCAAATCTCTTTGCAGCCTCTCTGTGTCCTCTACACAACCTGCTTTCCCACTAATCTTTGTGTCATCTGCAAATTTTGTTACACTATGTCTCCTCTTCCAAGTCATCTATGTATATTGTAAACAGTTGTGGTCCCAGCACCGATCCCTGTGGCACAGGGATATAATGAACAGGGTGGATAAAGGGGAACCAGTGGATGTGGTGTATTTGGACTTCTAGAAGGCATTTGACAAGGTGTCACATAAAAGGTTACTGCACAAGATAAAAGTTCACGGGGTTGGGGGTAATATATTAGCGTGGAAAGAGGATTGGCTAACTAACAGAAATCAGAAAGTTGGGATAAATGGTTCATTCTTGGGTTGGCAATCAGTAACTAGTGGGGTGCCGCAGGGATTAGTGCTGGGTCCCCAACTATGTACAATCTATATTAACAACTTGGATGAAGGGACCGAGTGTAACGTAGCCAAGTTTATTGACGATACAAAGATGGGAGGAAAAGCGCTGTGAGAGAACACAAAAAATCTGCAAAAGGACATAGACAGGCTAAGTGAGTGGGCAAAAATTTGGCAGAAGGAGTATAATGTTGGAAAGTGTGAGGTGATGCACTTTGGCAGAAAAATTCAAAGAGCAAGTTATTATTTAAATGGAGAAAAATTGCAAATTGCTGTGGTACAGCAGGACCTGGGGATCCTGTGCATGAAACACAAAAGGATAGTATGCAGGTACAGCAAGTGATCAGGAAGGCCAATGGAATCTTGACCTTTATTGCAAAGGGGATGGAGTATAAAAGCAGGTAAGTTTTGCTACAGTTATACAGGGTATTGGTGAGGCCACACCTGGAATACTGTGTACAGTTTTGGTTTCCATATTTAAGAAAGGATATACTTGCTTTGGAGGCAGTTCAGAGAAGGTTCACAAGGTTGATTCTGGAGATGAGGGGGTTGACTTATGAGGAAAGGTTGAGTAGGTTAAGCCTCTACTCACTGGAATTCAGAAGAATGAGAGGTGATCTTATCGAAATGTATAAGATTATGAGAGGGCTTGACAAGGTGGATGTAGAGGATGGTCCCACTGATAGGGGAGACTCGAACTAGGGGGCATAATCTTAGAATAAGGGGCTGCCCATTTAAAACTGAGATGAGGAGGAATTTCTTCTCTCAGGGGGTTGTAAACCTGTGGAATTCACTGCCTCAGAGAGCTGTGGAAGCTGGGTCATTGACTAAATTTAAGACCGAGATAGACAGTTTCTTAAACGATAAGGGAATAAGGGGTTTATGGAGAGCAGGGAAGTGGACCAGAGTCCATGATCGGATCAGCCATGATCGTATTAAATGGCAGAGCAGGCTCGAGGGACCAAAAGGCCTACTCCTGCTCCTATTTCTTCTAAATCTTACAATTCTATTCTCCTACCAGTTCCCCATTGCAAGCAGACAATTTTGATTGAGAAACCAAGTCATAAAATCATAGAATAGTTACAGCATGGAAGAAGGTAATTTGGCCTGTTGAGCCCATGCCGGCTCTGCAAGAGCACCTCAGCTAGTCCCACCTCCCCCCCCGCACCCACCCACCCATAGCCCTGCAATTCTTATTCTCTCAGGTGCTTATCCCACTCCCTCTTGAAATCCATGTTAGAGTCTGCCTCCACTATCCTTTCAGGCAGATCCCTACCACTCACTGCGTAAAAGAGTTTTTTTCTTATGAAGCCTTTGGTTCTTTTGCCCATTACCTTAGATCTGTGTCCTCTGGTTCCCAACCCTTCTGTCAATGGGAACAGTTTTTCTCTATCTACTCTGAATAGACCCCTCATGATTTTGACCACCACTATCAAATCTCCTCTCAATCTTCTCCAGTCTATCAACATAATTGAAGTCCCTCATTCCTGGAATCATTCTCATAAATCTTTTCTGCACACTCTCGAAGGCCTTCACATCCTTCCTAAAGTGTGGTGCCCAGAATTGAGCAATATACAAGTTGAAGCCGAACCAGTGTTTTATACAGGTTTATTATAATTTCCCTACTCTTGTACTCTATACCTCTATTCATGAAGCCCAGGATCCCATAAGCCTTTTTAACTGCTTTCTCAGCCTGCCCTGCCACTTTCAACAATTTGTGCACATATACTCCCAGGTCTCTCTGTTAATGCACCCCCTTTAGGATTGTACCATTTACTTTATATATCCTCTTCTCATTCCTTCTACCAACATGTATCACTTCGCACCAAGCTGCATTAAATTTCATCTGATCTGCCCATTCCACCAGCCTGTCTATGTCCTCTTGAAGGCTATCACGATCCTCTTCACTGTTCACTATACTTCCTATTTTTAGTGTCATCTGCAAATTTTGAAATTGTGCCCCGTACACCCACATCCAAGTCATTAATATACATCAAGAAATGCAATGGACTTAGTACCGACCTCTGGGGAACACAACTGTATACCTTCCTCCAATCCAAAAAACTGTTCACCACTACTCTCCGTTTCCTGTCACTTAGCCAATTTAGTATCCATGCTGCCACTGTCCCTTTTATTCCATGGGCATCAACTTTGCTGGAAAGCCTATTATATATGGTACTTTGTCGAACGCCTTTGGAGCTCCATTAGAATGTCAACTTCATTGCCCTCATCAACCGTCTCTGTTACCTCATCAAAAAACTCGATCAAGTTGGTTAAACATGATTTTTAAAAAAAAAACAAGGGTGCAACATTTGCAATTCTCAAGTTCTCTGGCACCACCCCCGTTTCCAAGGAGAATTGGAAGATTACGGCCATTACCTCTGCGATTTCTTCCTTCATTTCTCTCAGCGTCCTATCGACTTATCTATTTTAAGTACAGCCAGCCTTTCTAGTACCTCGCCTTTATCAATTCTTATCCCATCCAGTATCTCCTCTACTATGTCTACGGCAGCACTTCCTTCCTTGGTATAGAAAGATGGAAAGTCTCATTTAGTACCTCAGCAATGCGCTCTGCCTCCATGCATAGATCTCCTTTTTAGTCCCTAGTCGGCCCCACCCCTCCTCTTACTACTCCTTTACTATTCATATGCCTACAGAAGACTTTTGGATTACTAAAGTCAAAGGATCAAAGGCGTTGCTGTAGGACACCAGGTTTGTAAAAGGTAAACTAAGGCAAGGTATTTCAGGACATAATGAATCGGTAACTCGAGAGTGATTTTAAGAATAAGAGTGAGCAGTGTGGCTATACAAAAGAATCTAGCAACCAGCAAAGGACAGTGGAACATCCTTGCCTAAGAGAATGTGGCGGTGCTATCCAGGGTGATCCAAGGACATCTACCTCCGTTCAATTACAGTTAGCAATGTAGGATTTTTAACTATCTTATTTGTACTCAAAACGCTTTGCATAAATGGAATCTGTGATAGTCACATTGAAACAAATTTATATTTCACTGCGAATGATCTACACAAGTTGTCACTTGACTTAAGAGGCCGAAGTCAGTAGCAAAATACAAACTCACATTTTGTTCTGATATTTCATAAAGCAGGGGAGTAACAGAAACTGCAACCAAATAGCAACAACCGATTGTCTGAAATATTACATAGTGTTACATTGTATTTGCAGCACAGAAACAGCCCATTTGGCCCAACAGGTTTATGCTCCACATGATCTGCCTCCCACCCTTCTTCATCTAGCCCCATCCACATATCCTTCTACTCCTTTCTCCCTCACTAGCTTCCCCTAAATGCATCTATAACTATTCTCAACTACACATGGTAGCGAGTTCCATGTTCTCACCACTCTTTGGGTAAAGAAGTTTCTCCTGAATTCCCTATTGGATTTATTAGTGACTACCTTATATTTATGGCCTCTAAACATACTAAGTGCAGAGAGCAGGCTACTTGGAGAAGTTTAATTGGCCATTTTGTTCTTCACTCTTCTGAGTCCCCCCCTCTTCTGAGTCCCTCCCTCTAGTGCTCACAAACATCTCCTGTTTCGACAACAGAAAACAAACTATGATCCAGTAATTAAGTACACTCCCGATATGCCACACTGTGCACTGACTCTCATGCAAGGCAGCTACAGATAAGATTTTCTTTAAAAATTAAACACTTGACATGGAAAAGAGGAAAGAGGAGAATGTGAAGTTTTTTTTTAAAACCATCAGCACATAGAGACAATGGCATAAGTGATGACTGGAATGTGTACATTCAGTACTAAGTCATTTGACACTGATTTCTTGCAAGGTTCAAAAACAAGAGAGCTCTTCATTTATAACATCCAAATGGCTAGGGAGAAATATCAGATGAAAAGTTTACATTGTGATTGCAAATAAAATGTACTTTTGTACAGTCATCTTCAAGAACTCAATCCACTCCATATTCATTTCTACAGATTATCTTTTAGCTCATTTTATAGTGTAATTAAGACCATTTTTAATCTAGGTTACGTCATGCGAACAGAACTCAAATTCACACTGGGCAACACTTCCAATTCACCTTCTCATTAGTCTTCTAACCAGTGAAATCATATTTTAACATCTTGGAACTGAATACATAAATTCCATCCACCTTCACTTTCCTTCCCTTATTCCCCTGGACATCCTTAACCTACTTTTTGCTCCACAAATTAACATTTCTCCCCTCTCTTCTACATTAATCTTTTGATTTCATTTTGCTAATTCCATCTTCACTTTTCTTCCGATTTATCATTTTTATTTTATAAAATACAAATAATAAAGAGGAAGTCTCCCCATCAGTAATGACAATCAAGTTCAACAACAGTCGGTTGACATCACCAAGGGAAACTGACTTAGAGGAGTTTCTGAGGCCAAGACTGAGAGGCAGCTGGATTAACACTGGCAGCGTGGTCACTAACCCAGTGTGCTTCAATGAACGTGTCATGTCTGCGTGTATTCAGCAGCTTTGCACTATTGGACTCAGGAACTCGTTCAAGCCAGGTCCTCTGACATCATCCGTACTCATTTCTTAAACAAAAATATTCCATGCAATTTAGAGAAACACAGAAGGATATTTAAGTTAATTCTAATTTGACTCATGCTGGAGTACAGTACCTCATTCAAGTCTACAGGGCTGTCGTGATACCCACCCTCCTGCATAGCTTAGAGACATGGATCATGTACAGTAGACACTCAAATCGCTGGAGAAATACCACCAACGATGTCTCCACAAGATCCTGCAAATCCCCCAGGGAGGACAGATGCAACAACGTTAGCGTCCTCGACCAGGCCAACATCCCCAGCATTGAAGCACTGACCACACTCAATCAGCTTTGCTGGGCGGGTCACACTATTCGCATGCCTGACATGAGGCTCCCAAAGCAAGCGCTCTACTCAGAACTCCTTCACGGCAAACAAGCCAAAGGTGGGCAGAGGAAACGTTACAAGGTCACCCTCAAAGCCTGCCTGATAAAGTGTAACATCCCCACCGACACCGAGGAGTCCTTACCTTTTGGTCCTCAGAGAATTCAGAAGAGTTGGCTGTTGACTGCACTTCCTTCTGCAAATGCCTGGCTAGTCTGTGTGAATAAACAGTTATATCTTAAAACATGTTAGTAAGTGACTGTGCAACAAAAAACTAGAGATATAACCATAACATTTCTTATAGGGGAAAAGATTACAAACATACCACATAATGTACATCAGCATACTATTTTAGTCATTACCAAACAGTACAATTTTGTTTTAAGTTCTGTGTTCTCAATAAATTTATCAAGAAGTTGGGATATCATGAACTCAAAGCATTTTATTTTAAGTAATAATTTTCATGCAGTAACAAGAGTACAGAGCAAAGTCTGATCAAACGTCAGCTTGGCTCAGTTGGTAGCATTCTCCACTCTGTTGTGGGTCCCATTCCAAGAATTGGAGCACAAAATCTAGGCTGACACTACAGCGCAGTATAAAATGAGTTCTGCGCCATTTAGCAGACGAGACATTTAATTGAGGTTTTGTCGGCCTGTTCAGGTAGACATTAAAGATCCCATAGCATTATTCAATGCATAGAATTGTAGAAATTTACAGCACGGAAGGAGGCCATTTCGGCCCATCATGTCCGCGCCGGCCGACCAAGAGCTATCCAGCCTAATCCCACTTTCCAGCTCTTGGTCCGTATCCTTGTAGGTTACGGCACTTTAGGTGCACATCCAAGTATCTTTTAAATCTGGTGAGGGTTTCTGCCTCTACCACCCTTTCAGGTAGTGAGTTCCAGACCCCTACCACCCTCTGGGTGAAGACATTTCCCCTCATATCTCCTCTAAACCTCCCCCCAATTACATTAAATCTATGCCCTCTGGTTGGTGATCCCCTCTGCCAAGGGAAACAAGTCCTTCCTATCCACTCTATCCAGGCCTCTCAATTTTATACACCTCAACCTCCACTGTTCCAAAAAAAAAAAAGAGACCCAGCATCTCCAATCTTTCCTCATAGCCAACATTCTCCAGTCCAGGCAACATTCTTGTATATCTCCTCTGCATGCTTTCCAGCGCAATCACATCTCTCCTGTAATGTGGTGACCAGAACTGCACACAGTACTCCAGCTGCGGCCTAACAAGTGTTTTATACAGTTCAAGCATAACCTCTTTGCTCTTATGTTCTTTATAAGTCGAGGCATGGAATACAAGAAATAAGAGTAGGAGTAGGCCACCTGGTCCCTCGAGCCTGCTCCGCCATTTAATAAGATCATGGCTGATCTGATCATGACTCAGCTCCACTTCACTGCTCGCTCCCCATAACCCTTTATTCCCTTATCACTCAAAAGTCTGTCTATCTCCGCCTTAAATATATTCAATGACCCAGCCTCCACAGCTCTCTGGGGCAAAATTCCATAGATTTCCAACCCTCAGAAGAAATTCTTCCTCATCTCAGTTTTAAATGGGCAGCCCCTTATTCTGAGACTATGTCCCTTAGTTTTAGTTTCCCCCACGAGTGGAAATACCCTCTCTACATCCACCTTATCAAGCCCTCTCATTATCTTATATGTTTCGATAAGATCACTTCTCATTCTTCTGAACTCCAATGAGTATAGGCCCAACCTACCTTCATAAGTCATCCCTCTCATCTCCGGAATCAACTTAGTGAACCTTCTCTGAACAGCCTCCAATACGGAGACCAAAACTGTACGCAGTACCCTAGGTGTGGCCTCACCAATACCCTGTACAGTTGTAGCAGGATTTCTCTGCTTTTATACTCTATCCCCCTTACAATAAAGGCCAACATTCCATATGCCTTCTTAACCACCTTATCTACCTGGCCTGCTACCTTCAGGGATCTGTGAACCTGCACCCCAAGCTCCCTTTGTTCTATACACTTTTCAGTGCTGTACCATTTAATGTGTATTCCTTTGCCTTGCTGGACCTCCCCAAATGCATTACCTCATACTTATCCGGACTGAACTCCATTTGCCACTGTTCTGCCCACCTGTCCAGTACATTGATATCTTCGTGCAGTCTGCAGCTTTCTTCTTTATTACAAACCATACAGCCTATTTTAGTATCATCTGCAAACTTCTTAAATCATACCCCCAACATTCAAGTCCAAGTCATTGATATATAATCGCAAAAAGCAAGGGACCCAGCACTGACCCCTGCGGAACCCCACTGGGTACAGCCTTCCAGTCACAAAAACACCCCTCCAGTCACAAAAACACCCCTCCCTTACCCTTACCCTTACCCTTAGCTTCCTGCCCCTGAGCCAATTTTGGATCCAACTTGCCACTTTGCCCTGGATCTCATGGGCTATTACTTTTGTGACCAGTCTGCCATGTGGGACCTTATCAAAAGCTTTGCTAAAATCCATATTCACTAGATCATACGCACTGCCCTCATCGACCCTCTGGGTTATCTCCTCGAAAAATTCGATCAAGTTAGTCAGACACAACCTTCCCTTGACAAATCCATGATGACTGTCCCGGATTAATCCATGTCTTTCCAAATGAAGATTTATCCTGTCCCTCAGAATTTTTTCCAATAATTTTCCCATCACCGAGGTTCGGCTGTAATTACTCGGTCTATCCCTTTCTCCCTTTTTAAACAATAGGGGTTTAAGCAGGGATTTTCCCTCAACCAACATCAGCAAATTGCAAATTCATTTAACTGCTATTTGTGGGACATGCTGTGTACAAATTAGTTGTCAGGTTTGCCTAACCTGCATAAAAGTAGTGACTACACTGTATTCTATATTAATGTTCCTACCTTTATAAAACGTGTACGTATCCACTTACCATGAGCAAAAGCATAGAAAAATTAGTGCAATATTATTTATATCAGGGAACACTTCATCAAGGCAGGAACTGGACAATATTACGCCATTTAATAATTTGAAGTAGTTATAAAGGATGGCTACTAAATAGTAATCCTGGTTTCCCCAATATGTATATAAAAAGCTCATGTTGTGAGCTGTAATAACGCCTTCAATTAGTTTCCACTCCTCTTCCTATTTCTTCTCTCCACCTTCTTCAACATGCTACAATATGGCTCTACATGCACAATAATTCTCCGGTACTTTGTTTAAGTGGCCATTCTTTAGTCTTGTTTCTGCTTTGCCTGCAGCACCAAAATATCCAAACAACATCTATTGACTATGACCACCTTCTTCTTGGGCAGTCCCTCGGAGTCAAGGATGACTTTAACTATAACCATGGCGTCCTTCTTTGCCCCACCCCCGACCTCTCCATTGTGTTCCATCCTGAAGTATCAGCTGTGGCTCAGTGGGTAGCACACTCACTTCGGAGTCAGTAGGTTGGGATTTCAAGTTCTACTCCAGAGACTTATGCACATAAATCTAGACTAACACTCCACTGCAGTGGCGAGAGAGTGCTGCACTGTCGGAGGTGCCATCTTTCGGATGAGACGTTAAACTGAAGCCCCATCTGCTTGCTCAGGTGGACGTAAAAGATCCCGTGGCACTATTTTGAAGAGGAGCAGGGGAGTTATCCCCAGTGTCCTGGCCAACATTTATCCCTCAATAAATATAACAAAAAAAAATTATCTGGTTATTATCACATTGCTGTTTATGGGAGCTTGCTGTGCGCAAATTGGATGCCGCGTTTCTCACATTATAAAGTGGCTACACTCCAAAAGTACTTCATTGGCTGTAAAGCACTTTGAGACCTCGGGTGGTCGTGAAAAGCACTATATAAATGTAAGTCTTTCTTTCTTTCCTCCTCCATAGTCACTGTGGTCCAACTACACGCAGCTCCCTTTGCTTGGTTCCACTCCTACATCTTCCAGTACAGCTAATAGATCCCCTGCAATAGTTTCTTCTCCCACCCTGCAAGGTTACCTTGGGTATGCCCCAAGATTTCACCCTTGGCCCTCTTCTTTTACTCCTCTATATGCTGCCTTTGTTACATCCCTCCACTTGGTGTTCCTCCAACTCTGGCCTCCAGAGCATCCTGAAATCCCTTCGGCCCACTTCTGGGGTCTGTGCCTTCAGCCATCTAGGCCCCAAGCTCTGGAACTCTCTCCTTAAACGTCTTCTTCTCTCCACCTTCCTCTCCTCCTAAACCCTTCCAGCCTGGTTATCTTTTTCCCCTCGTTCGAAAGTTTTCTTAAAACCTACCTCCTTGAACATCCATTCAGTCACCTCCATCACACTTTACTGTTCAATGTCTGCGTGTTGCCTATGTGAAGTGCTTTAGAATGTTTTATCAAGTTGTGCAACTAGAAGTTGTGACAAAGCTAGACTTTTCAAAAGAACTATGGTTGCTTTGATCAGTATGACCCATTAGAATATTTACTCCCTAAAAACACAGATTATTCAAAAGGATCTGAGCAACAAAAAGGAAAAGGGATCGCTCACCAATTCTCCACATCCTCCAGCTGGGAGATGAAAAGGAACAAGCTACAGCAAAATCACTTCATGGAAGCGCATAGTCTATGAAAGATTTGGAACGAGACTGCTATGTGGAAAAATGATTCATAAAACTGAAAACTGTGGTGCTAAGGAAGCGCACAGATGCTCAGACTCTGCATCAAAAGACGGTTATATATGTAAACCTGCAAATACCTTGTTTAACCACCAGAGGGCTCATCCCCTG
Source organism: Pristiophorus japonicus (assembly GCF_044704955.1). Lineage (NCBI taxonomy): Eukaryota > Metazoa > Chordata > Chondrichthyes > Pristiophoridae > Pristiophorus > Pristiophorus japonicus. Next base: position 218,881,909 of record NC_091983.1, on the reverse strand, counting down.
GAGTCCCAAGGGATCCCACAATCCCTTGCGAGCACCTGTACTTACGGAGGCCTCACAGGCTGGAGAGGCACTCTGGAGACCTGCAATAAAAGACTAAGGTCACACTTTACTTTGAGCTCATAGTGTCTGGTCAGACTCTTTATTCATACACTACAAAGACCACCCTTAATCTGTGGTGGTCTAGGATACAGTGGTGTCTGATGATGATTTCACATCACCCATTCAAACATAGGAAAAGGACAAGAAAAGATCACTCTGTTTGATGCACAAAGTTGCACTTAATGTTTGCTCAGATAATTCATTATTTTGCATTCCAAATGCCCAGAGGATTGGTGGGCCTTGAAAACATCCAACAGAGGGTCAGCAGATTTAACAAACAAGTAGCATATCGAAAGGACACGAGAGCCTCAGGTTCTGTCTCTGATCGGTGTGGCGTTAGCTAGGGCAGTGATATGGCACTGCAGCAGGCTCAGCACTCCAGGTTATTGGATATTGGACAGGGCTTCCACACCCAAGTGCTATCCAGTCATGTTTGCCGACAGTGCAAATACTTACCAAATCTCACGGGCAAGACTCGCGTGAAGAATGGTCACCTGGGCAAGGCAGAATTGCAACACTCGCATCCGTGGACGAGAACCCCAAGCAAGGAGTCAACACTTTCACGAGACAAAAAGGACAAATATTTAGCAACAACAAAAAAAAAATCTGGATAACATACTCCCTTTACATCACGTTTCCACAATTTTTAATCACGAGCTCCATTAAGAGTCCCATCCTTCTTGGGATAAATCTATAATTACCATCGGTCGGGGGAAAAGATGCAGTAGAGGATCTCTCAAGAGGACATTTCCAGAAATAGTCCACTAAGGCAGCTTCCTGCAAAAGACGCTGCACACCCATTTCCTGTTTTGAGGACCAGCCAATACAGATTAAAATGCACGTAGCATTTGTAACAAAATAGATGAGTTGACGGCACAAATTGAGACAAATGGGTACGATCTGATAGTGAGAATGTGTGAAAACATATAGCAATGGAGACAGTGAAGTGAACAAAGGAAGGAATGAGAATGTGTGAAGGGATTGGAGCCTCGATGGGAGGGGCCTTTTCAGGTGTTGCTTACCACCCCCACCGCCGCCAAGGTTAAGGGGAGGAGCACCTGGGTTCACCTGTAAACTTGTCACCCCATAACAAACCTATTTTACTGGTTGTCCTAACCCGTTTCTGTTCCAGACTTCCTCTTCTCCATAGCTGAATAAGGTCATTCCTAGGAGCGTCCCGACTAACCGAGTGGGTCCCGAGGAGAACAGTTTGAACCCCTGCCCGTAGTGATAGACAACCAGCGACACCAACGGTGACCTGAGTAGAGAGGCGAGAAAACCGAACTCTTTAAATCAGCAAAATATTAGGACTATTTATCCTTGTCCATAGAGACGCTACAGGAAACATTTTGTTCTCGAGTAATTGTTAACCTCGAGCGATAAGATGAAACTGTGTCTGTGTGCCAGTCTGTATAGTAGCGTTGGTGTACGTCAAGTGCGGTGCGTGGGAAGCGAGAGCTCCATGTAAACACCTTTTTGTATAGGTCTTATGTTTATGCGCGAAATGGGAACTTTTCTAGTTGCTGGATGTGCTCACATATCCCAATACATTCCAAAGGGGGAATTCCTTTTCGCCCCGTTCCATTGACCCTAACTGAGACTGTCAAGTGGCTTCTGAGCCAGACTAGCATGAGAGGAGGAGGGCCAATGCAAATATGAAAGATGAAAGGCGGGTCAAGAGAGGGATCACGGAGGGCAGGAGGAGCATCATACCGTTAACCGTGTGGACAACCACGGGGACGTCACTGAGTGGGAGAGTGCTGGGTACCCCATTAGTCAAACGTTTCAGGGATGGTACCAACCACCCTATGACCATAAAAAGGAACCCCCATTCTTAGTCCTGACCAATACCTCAGGAATCGGGAGGCCAACCGGGACCATATGTTTAACCCGAAATGACACCAGCAGAAAGGGACATATCATAGGGTACAGCGATTGCCCACACAACCTCAACATCACAACAGGTGCACGAGTCACTATCCTCTCTCACCTTCCGAATAAAACAGATGGAGGTCTGTGCGCCCAGTCTTGGGACCCCAACACAATATATAAAAAGGCAGCGTATAACGGCACGTATTTTGTGTGCGAGCATAGGGCATATCCCTGGTTACCTAGGCGATTGACAGGGTCCTGCTATTTGGGATATGTGATGCCATTTGTGCGGCAAACACGTACCCTGTCGGAAGCACATGCCTCCAGACAACACAGGCGAGCCCTCACCCCCGCCGAAAGGTTCTTTGGGGTCATGATGTTCCCATTCGGGATAGGACGTACCATGGATGAAGTACAGAACCTAGAGAGGTTATTGGAACAGATAGCTAACTATACTGCTGAAGCTCTGGAGGGCATCACGGTCGAAATGATAGCAATATGGACCGTGGCATTACAAAACCGAACGGCCCTCAATTATCTGTTAGCTGAGAAAGGGGGAACGTGTGCCCTGATAGGATCTGAATGTTGCACTTACATCCCCGATAGTTCAGAAAACATAACCAATCTCGCTGATCACATAAGAAGGAAGGTAAAGAAGTTATCCACCCCTGCAGGAGGAGTAGGCTGGTTTAATTGGCTGTTAGGTGGATCCTGGGGATCGTATCTAATGCATGGAGCAATTATTCTCATCGTAGTAATAATTACCTGTTGCTTGATTATTGGTTGCTTTAACCTTTGTTGTAAAGTCATGATGGCAAGGTTAGCAAACCCTCTTGTGGCCATGGGCTCCCGGGTTATGCTCCAGCAAACTAAAGATCTACTCGACAAGGAGGATCAGGAAAGAGAGTGCGAACGGCTGAATGCGATACTCCTGGAATAGTCACCAGGGTTATCATGGAATGATAAAAGGGGGGAATGAGAATGTGTGAAAACATATAGCAATGGAGACAGTGAAGTGAACAAAGGAATCATGGAAGGATAACCAAAAGAATGTCAGACTGCAAATGTTACAACATTGGCACAAATAGCAGACTTGCTCAAGGTCTTGGTTACTAGTCACGCCAGTAAAATTGTAACATTTACAAGCAATGGGCAAAAAGCTCTTTGTGCAAAACAATTGCTATAACCACTTGCCCGTATCTAATTGGGCAAGGAAGGCCAGGTGTCGGCTCATGAGTGGACAAAGGGAAGGAGGGACCACAAAAGGATAAGGTGAACTGAATGTCCCTCAATTGTATTACGTACCAAAAGTGTATAACCGTTGCGCCCCTACATTGTAACGGGGCTTGTCCGAGGGAAGTGAGCGCACTCTGAAGGGAGAGCGTTCCTTTGTTCTGATAAGTCCCGGCCGGTGAAACAATTAATAAAGATTGCTTTCTTATAAGCTGCTTTGGTATTCGAGTCAGCGTATTCGCTGAACCAGATTGAGGGAAAAAGAATCCATATTAACAATAGCTATTACAAGACGTGGTTTGCAAGGTGACCAGGACTGGGAATTAAATATTCAGGGGTATATGACAATCCAGAAGGACAGACAGAAAGGAAAAGGAGGTGTGTTAGCTCTATTGAATCAGTGCAATAGTGAGAAACGATATTGGCTCAAATGATCAGGATGTTGAAACAGTTTAGGTGGAGATATGGAATAATAAGGGGAAAAAGTCACTGGTGGGCATAATCTATAGGCCGCCCAACAGTAGCAACTCTGTTGGTCTGAGCATAAACCAGGAAATAGTGGGGGCTTGTAAAAAGGGAACAGCAATAATCATGGGTGATTGGACAAATTGGTCAGGGTAGCCTTGAGGAAGAGTTCATCGAGTGTATAAGACAAGGGTTCCTTGAGCAGTGTGTAACGGAATCAACCAGGGGGCAGGCTATCTTAGATCTGGTCCTGTGTAATGAGACAGGATTAATGAACAATCTCCTAGTAAAGGATCCCCTTGGAATGAGTGATCATGATTGAATTTCAAATTTAGATGGAGGGTGAAAAAGTTGGATCTCTAACCAGCGTACTAAGCTTAAATAAAGGAGACTAGGAAGGTATGAGGGCAGAGCTGGCTAAAGTGGACTGGGAAAATAGATTAAAGTGTAGGACTGTTGATGAACAGTGGTGTACATTAAAGGAGATATTTCACAACTTTCAAGAAAAATATATTCCAGTGAGGAGGAAAGGGTGCAAGAGAATGGATAGCCATCCGTGGCTAACTAAAGAAATAAATGACGGTATCCAATTAAAAACAAGGGCATACAATGTGGCCAAAACTAGTGGGAGGGCAGAATATTGGGAGAAGTTTAAAAGCCAGCAAAGAATGACTAAAAAAATTAAGAAAGGGAAGTTAGACTATGAAAGTAAACTAGCACGAAATAAGCAAGAGTTTCTATAGGTATATAAAAAGGAAAAAAGAGTGGAGAGAGTAAATGTTGGTCCCTTAGAGGACGTGACCGGGGAATTAGTAATGGGGAACATGGAGATGACAGAAACTCTGAATAAATATTTTGTATCAGTCTTTACGGTAGAGGACACTAACAATATTCCAACAGTGGACAGTCAAGGGGCTATAGCGGGGGGAACACTTAACACAATCACTCAGGAGTGGGTACTCAGTAAGATAATGGGACTAAAGATGGATAAATCCCCTGGACCTGATGGCTTGCATCCTAGGGTCTTCAGAGAAGTAGCGGCAGGGATTCTGGGGAGGTCCCAGCAGATTGGAAAACTGGAAATGTAATGCCCCTATTTAAAAAAGGAGGCAGACAAAAAGCAGAATACTATAGACCAGTTAGCCTAACATCTGTGGTTGGGAAAATGTTGGAGTCCATTATTAAAGTAGTAGTAGCAGGACATTTGGAAAAGCAGAATTCCGTCAGGCAGAATCAGCATGGATTTATGAAGGGGAATTCATGTTTGACAAATTTGCTGCAGTTCTTTGAGGATGTAATGAACAGAGTGGATAAAGGGGAACCAGTGGATGTGGTTTATTTGGACTTTCAGAAGGCATTTGACAAGGTGCCACATAAAAGAAACTGCACAAGAAAAAAGTTCACGGGGTTGCGGGTAATATATTAGCATGGATAGAGGATTGGCTAACAAACAGAAAACAGAGAGTCGGGATAAATGGTTCATTCTCGGGTTGGCAATCAGTAACTAGTGGTATGCTGTCGGGATCAGTGCTAGGGCCCCAACTATTTACAATCTATATTAACCACTTGGAAGAAAGGATCGAGTGTAACGTAGCCAAGTTTGCTGATGATACAAAGATGGGAGGAAAAGCAGTGTGTGAGGAGGACACAAGAAATCTTCAAAAGGACAGACTGGCTGCGAGTGGATAAAAATTTGGCAGATGGAGTATAATGTTGTATAATGTGAGGTCACGCACTTTGGCAGAAAAAAAAATCAAAGAGCAGGTTATTATTTAAATGGAGAGAGATTGCAAAGTGCTGCAGTACAGCAGGACCTGGGGGTACTTGTGCATGAAACACAAAAGGTCAGTATGCAGGTACAGCAAATGATCAGGAAGGCCAATGGAATCTTGGCCTTTATCGCAAAGGGGATGGAATATAAAAGCAGGGAAGTCTTGCTACGTTTGTACAGGGTATTGGTGAGCCCACACCTGGAATATTGTGTGCAGTTTTGGTTTCCATATTTACGAAAGGATATACTTGCTTTGGAGTCAGTTCAGAGAAGGTTCACAAGGTTGATTCCGGAGATGAGGGGGTTGAATTATGAGGAAAGGTTGAGTAGGCTGGGCCTCTACTCATTGGAATTCAGAGGAATGAGATGTGATCTTATCGAAACGTATAAGATTATGAGGGGGCTTGACAAGGTGGATGCAGAGAGGACGTTTCCACTGATTGGGGAGACTAGAACTAGAGGGCAAAATCTTAGAATAAGGGGCCGTCCATTTAAAACTGAGATGAAGAGAAATTTCTTCTGAGTAAATCTGTGGAATTCGCTGCCTCAGAAAGCTGTGGAAGCTGGGACATTGAATAAATTTAAGACAGAAATTGTTGTGTATCTGTAAAGCATGCACTCCCATATTCCGCCACCAGGGAGCTCATCCCCTGAAGTCCCAAGGGATCCCAGCATCCCTTGGGAGCACTGTATATAAGCCAGCCCCCAAGGCCAGTTCCTCACTCTGGAGTATCTTATTAAAGACTGAGGTCACTGTTACTTTAACCTCACTGTGTGCAGTCTCATCTGTGTTTGGAACACAATAACTGGCGACGAGAATACGAATCCAACACAAAGATGCAGCAAACTGTGGGCATCCTGGAGAAGTTCTCGGAGGGTGAGGACTGGAAAGCCTATGTTGAACGGCTGGACCAGTACTTTGTAGCCAACGAGCTGGATGGAGACGGAAGCACTGCAAAATGGAGAGCGGTCCTCCTCACAGTCTGCGGGGCACCGACCTACAGCCTCATGAAGAATCTTCTGGCTCCGGTGAAACCCACAGATAAGTCGTATGAGGAGCTGGGTACACTGGTTCGGGAGCATCTTAACCTGAGGGAGAGTGTGCTGAAGGCGAGGTATCGGTTCTACACGTGCCAGCTATCTGAAAGTCAGGAAGTGGTAAGCTACGTCGCCGAGCGAAGGCGACTTGCAGGACAATGTGAGCAAATGCTCAGAGACTTTTTTGTACTGGGCATTGGCCACGAGACCATCCGACGAAAACTTTTGACTGTACAGACACCGACCCTCAGTAAGGCCATTGCGATAGCACAGGCGTTTATGTCCACCAGTGATAACACCAAACAAATCTCTCAGCACACAAGTGCTAGCAATGTTCATAAATTAACTGGAACTGTGTTTGCAAGCAAAAATGTACAAGGCAGAACCCATGGATTTGCAACTGCCAGCAGGCCTCAGGTGACCCAGATGACTCAGAGTCCCCAAAAAAGGATGAATGCAAGGCAATTCACACCTTGTTGGCGTTGTGGAGGCTGCCATTCAGCCTATTCATGCCACTTCAAAGGGTATGTTTACAAGAGCTGTGGAACAATGGGGCACCTCCAACGAGCTTGCAAACGAGCTGCAAGCTCTGCAAAACCTGCTAACCATCACATGGCAGAGGAAGATCGGTCCATGGTGGATCAAAGCAATTGAGTCTCAGAGGAGGCAGATGCTGAAGTACACGGGGTGCACACATTTTCAATGAAATGTCCACCTATAATGCTAAACGTAAAATTGAATGGCTTACCCGTAGCCATGGAACTGGACACTGGCACTAGTCAATCCATCATGAGTAAAAAGATGTTTGAGGGACTGTGGTGCAACAAGGCATTCAGATCAGCCCTGAGCCCCATCCACACGAAACTGAGAACGTATACCAAAGAGCTTATCACTGTCCTGGGCAGCGCCATGGTCAAGGTCATCTACGAGGGCATGGTGTAAGAACTGCCACTCTGGATTGTCCCGTGCGATGGCCCCAGACTGCTTGGAAGGAGCTGGCTGGGCAAAATCCACTGGAACTGGGATGACACCCGAGCACGATCACATGTAGATGAGGCCTCATGTACCCAGGTTCTAAACAAATTTCCTTCTCTTTTTGAGCCAGGCATTGGAAACTTTGTCGGGGCGAAGGTGCGGATCCACTTGGTCCCAGAGGCACGACCCATTCACCACAAGGCGCGAGCAGTACCTCACATGATGAGGGAGAGAGTGGAAATCGAGCTGGACAGGCTGCAACGCGAGGGCATTATCTCCCCAGTGGAATTCAGTGAGTGGGCCAGCCTGATTGTTCCAGTACTCAAAAGTGATGGCACGGTCAGGATTTGCGGCTATTATAAAGTAACTATTAATCGTTTCTCGCTACAGGACCAATACCCGCTACCTAAGGTAGATGACCTATTTGCGACGCTGGCAGGAGGCAAGACGTTCACCAAGCTCGACCTGACTTCGGCCTACATGACGCAGGAGCTGGAGGAGTCTTCGAAGGGCCTCACCTGCATCAACACGCAAAAGGGACTGTTCATCTACAACAGATGGAATTCGGTCGGCTGCAGCGATCTTCCAGAGAAACATGGAGAGTCTACTCAAGTCGGTACCACACACGGTGGTCTTTCAGGACGACATATTGGTCACGGGTCAGGACATCGCCGAGTACCTACAAAACCTGGAGGAGGTCCTCCAGCGACTGGATCGTGTCGGGCTGCGGCTGAAGGGGTCGAAATGCGTCTTCAAGGCAACAGAAGTGGAGCTTTTGGGGAGAAAGATTGCGGCGGACGGCATTCGGCCCACAGAGGCTATCAGGAACGCGCCCAGGCCACAGAAGGTCACTGAGCTGCAGTCGTTCCTGGGACTCCTCAACTAATTTGATAACTTCCTATCGAGGTTGAGCACCCTTTTAGAGCCCCTACATGTGTTATTGCGCAAAGGTGAGAACTGGGTACGGGGAAAAAAACAAGTAATTGCTTTTGAGAAAGCCAGAAACATTTTATGCTCCAACAAGCTGCTTGTATTGCATAACCCGTGTAAAAGACTTGTGCTAGCATGTGACTCGTCGTCGTACAGTCGGGTGTGTATTACAACAAGCTAACGTTGCGGGGAAGTTGCAACCTGTTGCCTATGCTTCCAGGAGCTTGTCTAAGGCCGAGAGGGCCTACAGCATGATTGAGAAAGAGCCATTAGCGTGTGTGTTCGGGGTAAATAAAATGCATCAGTACCTGTTTAGCCTCAAATTTGAGCTGGAAGCCAATCACAAGCCCCTCATATCCCTGTTCGCTGAAAACTAATGCCTCAGCCCGCATACAAAAGGTGGGCACTCGCGCTATCAGCATATAACTATACCATCCGCCACAGGCCAGGCACCGAGAACTGTGCGGATGCTCTCAGTCGGCTACCATTGCCCACCACGGGGGTGGAAATGGCGCAGCCTGCAAACTTGTTGATGGTGGTGCAGCCTGCAGACTTGTTGATGGTCATGGAAGCGTTTGAAAATGATAAATCACCTGTCATGGCCCGCCAGATTAGGACTTGGACCAGCCAAGATCCTCTGCTGTCCCTAGTAAAAAACTGTGTACTGCATGGGACACAGTTGAAATGCAAGAGCCAATCGAGCCGTTCCAGCGGCAAAAGGACGCGCTGTCCATACAGGCAGACTGCCTGTTGTGGGGTAACCGCATAGTGCTACCAAAAAAGGGCAGGGAGACGTTAATTTCGGATCTCCACAGCACACATCCGGGTATAGTAATGATGAAAGAAAGAAATAGCCAGATCCCACGTGTGGTGGCCTGGTATTGACTCTGACTTAAGAGTCCTGTGTACGGCAATGCAGCATATGTGCTCAGTTAAGCAACGCGCCCAGAGAGGCACCACTAAGTTTGTGGTCCTGCCCTCCAGACCATGGTCGAGGATCCATGTCAACTATGCGGGCCCATTTCTCGGTAAAATGTTGCTGGTGGATGCTTTTTCAAAATGGAATGAATGTGAAATAATGTCGGGAAGCACCGCCACCGCCACCATTGAAAGCCTGAGGGCCATGTTTGCCACCCACGGCCTGCCTGGCATACTGGTCAGTGACAACGGGCCATGTTTCACCAGTGCCGAATTTAAAGAATTCATGACCCGCAATGGGATCAAACAGGTCACCTCGGCCCCGTTTAAACCAGCCTCCAATGGGCAGGCAGAGCGGGCAGTACAAACCATCAAACAGACCCTTAAACGAGTCACAGAAGGCTCACTCCAAACCCACCTGTCCAGAGTACTGCTCAGCTACCGACCGAGACCCCACTCGCTCACAAGGGTGCCCCCGGCTGAGCTACTCATGAAAAGGACACTTAAAACCAGACTCTCGCTAGTTCACCCAAACCTGCATGATCAGGTAGAGAGCAGGCAGCAGCAACAAAATGTAAACGATGGTTGCGCCACTGTGTCATGGGAAATTGATCTGAATGACCCCATGTATGTGTTAAACTATGGACATGGTCCCAAGTGGATCGCGGGCACGGTGATAGCTAAAGAAGGGAATAGGGCGTTTGTCGTCAAACTAGACAATGGACAAATTTGCAGAAAGCACCTGGACCAAACAAGGCTGTAGTTCACAGACTGCCCTGAACAACCCACAGCAGACACCACCTTTTTCAAGCCCACAACACACACCCAGAGGATCATCGACACCACCTCGGACCAGGAAATCAAACCCATCACGCCCAACAGCCCAGCAAGGCCAGGCTCACCTAGCAGCCCTGCAGGGCCAACAACACACCAGCCCAGCGAGGGCACAGCCAACACACCAGAACAGACATTTGTACCGAGGCAGCCCACCAGGGAAAGAAAGGCTCCCGACCACCTCAGCTTGTAAATAGTTTTCACTTTGACTTTGTGGGGGGGGTGTAGTGATATTGTGTATCTGTAAAGAATGCACTCCCATATTCCGCCACCAGGGAGCTCATCCCTGAAGTCCCAAGGGATCCCAGCATTCCTTGGGAGCACTGTATATAAGCCGGCCCCCGAGGCCTGTTCCTCACTCTGGAGTGTCTTATTAAAGACTGAGGTCACTGTTACTTTAACCTCCCTGCAGCCTCATCTGTGTTAGGAACACAATAGAAATAAACAGTTTCTTAAACGATAAGGGATTAAGGGGTTATGGGGAGCGGGCAGGTAGGTGAACTCGAGTCCATGATCGGATCAGCAATGATCGTATTGAATGGCGGAGCAGGCTCGAGGGGCCATATGGCCTACTCCTGCTACTATTTCTTATGCTCTTATGTACTTAGGGAGAAAGGCACGAGCCACAACATAAAACTTTTGACATGAACTGTCTGAACCCAATCTAGGTAAGAACGTGGAAATATCATTTTTCTTTTATTAAAGACACAATTCCCTTCAGCATTGCTGAAATGGAAGTCAATACATACATCACTATAAATCCGAGAAGGAATAAAATGCAACTTTTTATGATCGCCAAGTTGTTTTTACGGGGGAACGGAACTCCATAAATCATCTGTAGCCATTTTTTAATCCTAATTTGATGCATGCCAATTGCCCTCCAGTAGTTCAGTCAAGTGACCATCATGGGAGTGTCAATAGGGTAGTTGACTTGTGAGGAGGGAAGAAAGAGATGGATGGTAGCACAGTTAAGCCCACTCCTCTTATTCTCACATGTCAAGTATACATGTGCATGTCCCGCATGGGTCACTAAAACAGTGATCAGGAGCACGGACCTTGGCTGAATGTTTTGGCTCTCAGCACCCACCCTGGGTCAATCGAAGGAGGCGAGCATGCCAGGAGATCTCAGGGACACTAATTGTGACCATCTTCAAAAAAGGGGACAAGTCCGACTGCGGTAACTGCAGAGGAATCTCCCTTTCGATGGCCACAGGGAAAATCATTGCAACAATCCTCCTCAATCGTCTTCTCCCCGTGGCTGAAGTGCTCCTCCCAGAGTCACAATGCGGATTCCATCCACTAAGGGGTACAAGGATATGGTGTTCACTGCGCGACAACTACAAGAAAAATGCAGGGAACATCACTAACCCTTGTATATGGCCTTCTTTGACCTCACAAAGGCCTTTAACTGTCAACCATGAAGGACTATGGAGCGTCCTCCTCCGTTTCGGCTGCCCTCAAAAGTTTGTCGCCATCCTCAGTCTGCTTCATGATGACATGCAAGCCGTGATCTTGACCAACAGATCCACTACAAATCCAATCCATGTCCGGACCTGGGTCAATCAAGGCTGCATCATCACACCAACGCTCTTTCCCGATCTTCCTTGCTGCAATGCTACATCTCACCCGTAGCAATCTCCCCGCTGGAGTGGTGCTAAATTCTAGAGCAAATGGGAATCTGTTCAACCTCCGCTGCCTCCAGGCCAGATCCAAGGTTGTCCCATCCCCGGTCACTGAACTACAGTATGCAGCCGACGCTTGCGTCTGCGCACACTCGGAAACCGAAATCCAAGCCATCGTCAACACTTTCACTGAGGCGTACAAGAGCATGGGCCTTACGCTTAAAATCCGTAAGACAAAGACCACACAGCACTGCCCCCCCGATTATCAAAATCCACGACGAGGCCTTGGACAACGTGGACCATAGAAACATAGAAAATAGGTGTAGGAGTTGGCCATTCGGGCATTCGAGTCTGCACCAAAATTCAGTAAGATCATGGCTGATCATTCCCTCAGTACCCCTTTCCTGCTTTCTCTCCATATCCCTTGATCCCCTTAGCCGTATGGGCCATATCTAACGCCCTCTTGAATATATCCAATGAACTGGCATCAACAACTCTCTGCGGCAGGGAATTCCATAGGTTAACAACTGTGAGTGAAGAAGTTTCTCCTCATCTCAGTCCTAAATGGCCTTATCCTAAGGCTGTTTTCCCTGGTTCTGGACTTCCCCAACATCGGGAACATTCTACCCGCATCTACTAGGGGAATCAAGGGGTATGGTGAGAAAGCAGGAATGGGGTACTGAAGTTGCATGTTCAGCCATGAACTCATTGAATGGCAGTGCAGGCTAGAAGGGCCGAATGGCCTACTCCTGCACCTATTTTCTATGTCTATGTTTCTATGTTTCTAACCTGTCCCGTCCCATCAGAATTTTATGTTTCTATGAGATCCCCTCTCATCCTTCAAAACTCCAATGTATCAATGGATCCAGTTGATCCAGTCTCTCCTCATATGTCAGTCCTGCCATCCCGGGATCAGTCTGGTGAACCTTCGCTGCACTCCCTCAATAGCAAGAACGTCCTTCCTCAGATTAGGAGACCAAAACTGAACACAATATTCCAGGTGAGGCCTCACCAAGGCCCTGTACAACTGCAGCAAGACCTCCCTGCTCCTATACTCAAATCCCCTAACTATGAAGGCCAACATACCATTTGTCTTCTTCACCGCCTGCTGCACCTGTATGCCAACTTCCAATGACTGATGAACCATGACACCTAGGTCTCGTTGCACCTCCTCTTTTCCTAATCTGCTGCCATTCAGATAATATTCTGTCTTCACGTTTTTGCCCCCAAAGTGGATAACCTCACGTTTATCCACATTATATTGTATCTGCCATGCATTTGCCCACTCACCTAACCTGTCCAAGTCACCCTGCAGCCTCCTAGCGTCCCCCTCACAGCTCACACCGCCACCCAAACTTGGAGATATTACACTCAATTCCTTCATTCAAATCATTGATGTATATTGTAAAGAGCTGGGGTCCCAGCACTGAGAGCCCTGCGACACTCCACTAGTCACTGCCTGCCATTTTGAAAAGGACCCGTTTATCCCAACTCTCTGCTTCCTGTTTGCCAACCAGTTCTCTATCCAGGTCAGTATATTACCCCCAATACCATGTGCTTTGATTTTGCACACCAATCTCTTGTGTGGGACCTTGTCAAAAGCCTTTTCAAAGTCCAAATACACCACATCCACTGGATCTCTTGTCCACTCTACTAGTTACATCCTCAAAAAATTCCAGAAGATTTGTCAAGCATGATTTCCCTTTCATAAATCCATGCTGACTTGGACTGATCCTGTCACTGCTTTCCAAATGCGCTGCTATTTCATCCTTAATAATTGATTCCAACATTTTCCCCACGACTGATGTCAGGCTAACCGGTCTATAATTACCCACTTTCTCTCTCCCTCCCTTTTTAAAAAGTGGTGTTACATTAGCTACCCTCCAGCCCATGGGAACTGATCCAGAGTCGATAGACTGTTGGAAAATGATCACCAATGCATCCACTATTTCTAGGGCCACTTCCTTAAGTATTCAGGGATGCAGACTATCATGCCCCGGGAATTTATCGGCCTTCAATCCCATCAATTTCCCGCCTAATAAGGATATCCTTCAGTTCCTCCTTCTCACGAGACCCTTGGTCTCCTAGTAGCTCCGGGAGGTTATTTGTGTCTTCCTTCGTGAAGACAGAACCAAAGTATTTGTTCAATTGGTCTGCCATTTCTTTGTTCCCCATTATAATTTCACCTGAATCGACTGCAAGGGACCTACATTTGTCTTCACTAATCTTTTTCTCTTCACATATTTATCAAAGCTTTTGCCGTCAGTTTTTGTGTTCCAGGCAAGCTTCTTCTCGTACTCTATTTTCCCCCTCTTAATTAAACCCTTTGTCCTCCTCTGCTGAATTCTAAATTTCTCCAAGTCCTCAGGTTTGTTGCTTTTTCTGACCAATTTATATGCCTCTTCCTTGGATTTAACACTATTCTTAATTTCCCTTGTTAGCCACAGTTGAGCCACCTTCCCAGTTTTATTTTTACTCCAGACAAGGATGTACAATTGCTGAAGTTCATCCATGTGATCTTTAAATGTTTGCTACTGCCTATCCACCGTCAACCCTTTAAGTATCATTTGCCAGTCTATTCTAGCCAATTCACACCTCAAACCATCAAAGTTGCCTTTCCTTAAGTTCAGGACCCTAGTTTCTGAAGTAACTGTGTCACTCTCCATCTTAATAAAGAATTCTACCATGTTATGGTCACTCTTCCCTAAGGGGCCTCGCACAACAAGATTGCTAATTAGTCCTTTCTCATTACACATCACCCAGTCTAGGATGGCCAGCTCCCGAGTTGGTTCCTCGACATATTGGTTTAGAAAACCATCCCTAATACACTCCAGGAAATCCTCCTCCACCGCATTGCTCCCTGTTTAGTTAGCCCAATCAATATGTAGATTAAAGTCACCCATGATAACTGCTGCAACCTTTATTACATGCATCCCTAATTTCTTGTTCGATGCTCTCCCCAACCTTACTATTACTACTATTTGATGGTCTGTACACAACTCCCACTAGCGTTTTCTGCCCCTTGGTATTCCGTAGCTCCACCCATACCGAATCCACATCATCCAAGCTAATGTCCTTCCTTACTATTGCATTAATTTCCTCTTTAACCAGCAATGCCACCCCACCTCCTTTTCCTTTCTATCTATCCTTCCTAAATGTTGAATACCCCTAGATGTTGAGTTCCCAGCCTTGGTCACCCTGGAGCCGTGGTGCCAATTACATCATACCCGTTAACTGCTATCTGCGCAGTTAATTCGTCCACCTTATTCCGAATACTCCTCGCATTGAGGCACAGAGCCTTAAGGCTTGTCTTTCTAATACACTTTCCCCTTTTAGAATTTTGCTGTAATGTGGCCCTTTTTGCCTTAGGTTTCTCTGCCCTCCACTTTTACTTGTCTTCTTTCTATCTTTTGCTTCTGCCCCGATTCTACTTCCCTGTGTCTCCCTGCATAGGTTCCCATCCCCCTGCCATATTATTTAACCCCTCCCCAACAGCACTAGCAAACTTGCTGAGCCATTAGGAAGCCACAACTTTTTTCAAAAAAAACAGTCTGACGACTATTTAATGAAAAACAAATGAATTTAGAATTGCTTGTCTGGACACATGTTTAGATATTTTGAATTGGAACTCAATTCACAATCTTAAATGATAATCCAGCTTTGGTACCCACCCTCCCTTCCCCCTCTTCCAGGACTACCTCTATGCCTTATGGCTTTGTTGTTCAAGATGATATAGCACCACATTTTAAAGCTATAATGCACTGCGTCGCAATCGGGTAGGGTAGCAGTTTATGCCCACAGTTACCCATACAGCAAGTTCTAGTTGTGCAGTCAGGGAAAAAATGCATGATAGAGGCCTGACCTCACAGCACAGGAGGCCAATCGGCCCATCGAGCCCATGCCAGCTCTCTGCAAGAGCACTTAAGCTAGTCCCAGTCCCCTGCCCTTTCCCCGTACAAATTATTTCTCTCAGGTACTTATCCAATTCCCTTTTGAAAGCCATGATTGAATCTGCCTACACCACCCTTTCAGGCAGTGCAATCCAGCTCCTAACCACTCCCTGCATAAAAAGGTTTTTCCTCATGTTGCCTTTGGTTCTTTTGCCATTCACCTTAAATCTGTGTACTCCGGTTCTGCACCCTTCCGCCAATGGGAACAGTTTCTCTCTATCTACTCTGTCTGGAGCCCCTCATGATTTTGAACAACTCTATCAAATCTCTTTTCAATCTTCTCTGCTCTAAGGAGAACAACCCCAGCTTCTCTAATCTATCCACATAAGTGAAGTCCCTCATCCCTGGAACCATTCTTGTAAATCTTTTCTGCACCCTCTCTAAAACCTTCACATCCTTCCTAAAGTGTGGTGCCCAGAATTGGACACAATACTGCAGTTGTGGCCAAAACAGTGTTTTATAAAAGTTCATCATAACTTCCTTGCTTTTGTACTCTATGCTTCTATTTATGGAGCCCAAAATCCCAAATACTTTATTAACCGCTTTCTCAACCTCAAGAATGTGAAAGGTCAGAGGCCGAGTTACCCCAACTTAGTAGCTGGAACCAGAGGGCAGGAACTTGTGGTGCTAGAAGACCTATTGGAGGGGTACCAAAAGAAAAGGAAGCAATAACTTACAAAAACAGAAAGTGCATCCATTAATGGAGGTTGTATAAAGTGGACATTGCACAAACACAGAGACAAGTTATGTCCAAATCTCTAATCATCTTGATGCCATGGGATTAATATAACAGAGGTGAATGTGCATTTTCGAATGACCTGGCACAGGGCTCGTATAAAGTCACACCTAACTTCTAAAACATATTTATATGAAACCATGTAATATTTGTCCCATTTTGTCCAGGTGCAAAGATCAAACCTACAATCAGCTAATGCCTTTATTTTAAAAAAACATTAAAAAAGCAAACTTTTAATGAACAAAATATGCAACTATTTTCGTTCAAAACAGAGCAAGCATCAACATATCCTCCTGTCTCCACCCATAACAAAAGAGGGTGTGGATGCAGAATGATCTGAACATGGCTCTCCCAGTTTAAAATCCAAAGACCAATATTTTCAGTATTTTTGTTAAAAGTTCCTACTTAATCTCACATTGCAAGAAATGAATTACAAATAAAGTTTCGTCAATAATAGCTCAGACGGTTAATTGAACAGGATGTAATAATAACAACTCACATTTGGTATTCGTCGATAGCTTCCACTAACTGTCCCCAGGAATCGAAGTCTGTACCCTTTTTGAAACTTGCGTGCCATTTTTGTATGGTTTTATTAATATCAGTCATCTTTTATAAAGTATGTTTTTATATATGATCGTTGCAAATGGTATCAAGTTAACATTTGGCTCGGTTTACAAACTATTCCTCACGTAACATTCTGACTCAAGTCACAGCCTCCAACCAGTACCAAATCCAGCTCCTGACCAAGCCCATCTGGGCTCTGTGTGGAATCCAATACCACGAAGGAGGAGGCGGAGGAGGATGAGAAGAAGCAGCCCTGAACCTAACCTGACAGTCCCGCCCCTTTATCTCATTCTGATTGGATTCTTAGCCCGCTCGGCAGGTTAGCTGCAAAACTGATTGGCTGCACCGGTGATCAATCATTATGTCCCACCCACCAACTGTTGGCGTTCCGAACCATACATTTAAAGTTAGGTTGAGCCAGCGCGTGACGCGACGGTTGAAGTGAGGTAACCGTCAACAACTGAAGCAGTGCTCGGGAGATCGCGCGCGATCCCCGCACCCGCTTGGGATGGACGAGCAAACCAATGAGAATACTGCATTCTGAAATGACGTCTTCCGAAGATGAAAGAGGATGTGGGTCAAAGTATGCCAACGGCACATCGTGGTTGCGTTTTTTCTTTTTTAGAAAATGAAAGGAACGCACGATAGTGAATGAACGGAGAATGTATTTTAAAACAAAATAGCGAAAAAGTAATTTAAAAAAAAACTACCATGTACGGGACATTCGGCAATTCGTCAACCAATGGGATGCGACGTGGCGCGTGACGGCGCTGTTTATGACTTCCTCGTCTGTCAGCTGCACTGGGACGGTGCTGGTGGATGCTTCGCTTTAGCTGCTGTTGCTTTGTTGAAGGCGGCTTTCCTTTTATTAAACGATAATGACGCACTGGTTTCATCGAAACCCGCTAAAGGCGACGGCCCCGGTTTTTTTCAATCTCTACGGAGTTGCCACTAACAACGCCGCGGCGAAGATCTGCAAGTAAGGCTCACAAAAAACAAATCAAGCGCTGGCTCTTTGCGCTCAGCTAGGCCTTTTAAATCTACAATGTTTTTCCATTTCTCTCCCCAAAACAAAGCATGTCCTGCCCCTTGTGTTTTTGGCGTGCCTCACCCCCGCCTCCTCCCGAGGAAACCCGAGAGATGCAATTCAGTTACAAAGCACTCAGAAAAATATGCCCCTTGGAAAAAATAATCCAGACTGATTCCTTAATCAATTCCTTGTTTACTGACGAATTTGACACAAGCGAGGTGGGAATGTAAGTTGTGAGGAGGATGCAAAGACGCTTCAAGGGAATATAGGCAGTGCTATAGTGAGTGGGCAAGGAGATGACAAATGGAATGTAATGTGGAGAAATGTGAAGTTATCCACTTTGGTAGGAAACATAAAAAAGCAGAGTATTTTTTAAATGGTGAGAGATTGGGAAATGTTGGTGTTCAGATGGATCTCGGTGCCCGTTTACACGAATCACTGAAAGTTAACATGCAGATACAGCAAGCAATTAAGAAAGCAAATGGTATGTTGGCCTTTATTAGAAGAGGCTTTGAGTATAAGAACAAAGATGCCTTGCTGCAATTATATAGGGCCACACCTAGAGTATTGTGTACAGTTTTGGTCTCCTTACCAAAGGAAGGATATACTTACCATAGAAGGAGTGCAACGAAGGTTCACCAGACTGATTCGGGGGGGGGGGGGGGATTGTCCGATGAGAGATTGAGTCGACTAGATCTATATTCTCTACAGTTTAGAAGAATGAGAAGTGATCTCATTGAAACATACAAAATTCTTACAGGGCTTGTTGGGGTAGATGCATGAAGGATGTTTCCTCTGGCTGGGGAGTCGAGAACCAAGGGTTACAGTCTCAAAATGAGGAGTTGGCCATTCATAACTGAGATGAGAAATTTCTTCATTCAGTGGGTGGTGAATCTTTGGAATTCTTTGCCCCAGAGGGCTGTGGAGGCTCTGTCTTTCAGTATATTCAAGACAGCGATAGATAGATTTTTGTATATTATGGGTACAAGGGATATGGGGACAGTGCAGGGAAGTGGAGTTGAGGTCGAAGATCAGCCATGATCTTATTGAATTGCGGTGCAGGTTCAAGGAGATGAATGGCTTACTCCTCCTAATTCTTATTTCTCCAATATGGAATCCAATATTTATTAAATGATCGCACTTATTGCAGTGATTCAGATTTTTAAATGGACTGAATCTCGGTTGTAGCCATCTATCAAGTTATATTTGGCTTTGTTGATAATTTTGGGGTGGTCACAAATATACTAATTTCAGAAAAGTTCAATTTCTTTAAAATCACAATGTCTTTTTTATTTTCAAATGTAAAAGCAGACTGTTTGTTTATGTGCAAGTGTGGAGCATTATGTAGAAATAGGAAAAATACATTCTTGATTTTTTTTGCTGCATATTTATTATTTTTTTAACTGTTTCACCTCTTAATGCAAGAATTTTTAGGAAAAGGCATTTGGGACAAGAAGCCTTGCCCCTTTTGAAGGCAGTACTGGTGCTTGGGGCATGGTTTCACTTTAGATGGTCTTATTGTTTTGGGGGGTCCCACCAAGAATAGAAACATAGAAAATAGGTGCAGGAGCAGGCCATTCAGCCCTTCTAGCCTGCACCGCCATTCAATGAGTTCATGGCTGAACATGCAACTTCAGTACCCCATTCCTGCTTTCTCACCATACCCCTTGATCCCCTTAGTAGTAAGGACTACATCTAACTCCCTTTTGAATATATTTAGTGAATTGGCCTCAACAACTTTCTGCGGTAGAGAATTCCACAGGTTCACCACTCTCAAGGTGAAGAAGTTCCTCCTCATCTCGGTCCTAAATGGCTTACCCCTTATCCTTAAACTGTGACCCCTGGTTCTGGACTTCCCCAACATTGGGAACATTCTTCCTGCATCTAACCTGTCTAAACCCATCAGAATTTTAAACGTTTCTATGAGGTCCCCTTCTGAACTCCAGTGAATACAAGCCCAGTTGATCCAGTCTTTCTTGATAGGTCAGTCCCGCCATCCCGGGAATCAGTCTGGTGAACCTTCGCTGCACTCCCTCAATAGCAAGAATGTCCTTCCTCAGGTTAGGAGACCAAAACTGTACACAATACTCCAGGTGTGGCCTCACCAATGCCCTGTACAACTGTAGCAACACCTCCCTTCCCCTGTACTCAAATCCCCTCGCTATGAAGGCCAACATGCCATTTGCTTTCTTAACCGCCTGCTGTACCTGCATGCCAACCTTCAATGATTGATGTACCATGACACCTAGGTCTCGTTGCACCTCCCCTTTTCCTAATCTGTCACCATTCAGATAATAGTCTGTCTCTCTGTTTTTACCACCAAAGTGGATAACCTCACATTTATCCACATTATACTTCATCTGCCATGCATTTGCCCACTCACCTAACCTATCCAAGTCGCTCTGCAGCCTCATAGCATCCTCCTGGCAGCTCACACTGCTACCTAACTTAGTGTCATCCGCAAATTTGGAGATACTACATTTAATCCCCTCGTCTAAATCATTAATGTACAGTGTAAACAGTTGGGGCCCCAGCACAGAACCTTGCGGTACCCCACTAGTCACCACCTGCCATTCTGAAAAGTACCCATTTACTCCTACTCTTTGCTTCCTGTCTGACAACCAGTTCTCAATCCGTGTCAGCACACTACCCCCAATCCCATGTGCTTTAACTTTGCACATTAATCTCTTGTGTGGGACCTTGTCGAAAGCCTTCTGAAAGTCCAAATATACCACATTAACTGGTTCTCCCTTGTCCACTCTGCTGGAAACATCCTCGAAAAATTCCAGAAGATTTGTCAAGCATGATTTCCCTTTCACAAATCCATGCTGACTTGGACTTATCATGTCACCTCTTTCCAAATGCGCTGCTTTTGTGGAATCACTTTAGTGGGGCCCAATTTTGCACCACTGCTTGATTTGTTTCAATACAGTACAAGATGCAAATAGTCTCATCCAATCCCAAATGGAAATTAACTGTCTGATGCCCTGAATATGGACACAATAGTGTCGTGGTTATGTTACTGGACAAGAAATCCAGAGAGCATGAGTTCAAGTTGCACCATGGCAGTTTGAGAATTTGGATAAATTTTTTTAAAAATTGGAAGTAAAACAAAAAGTCAGCTGTCTAACTGGTTCACTAATGTGCTTTAGAAAACGAAACATGTCCTTACTCAGGCTGGCTTCCATGTGACTCCAGTCCCACATAAATGTAGTTGACTCTTAAATGTTCCCTGTTCTCCAGAGGATTGCGAGATGAGCAATTAATGCAAGCCTTGTGATGCCCACATCTTGAATGCAACAAAATCTCTGGATAATATTCTAGCTAAACTGTTGTATCCAATCACATTGTAAGCTTAGCTGCAGAATGTCTGCACAAAGAGGGTGAAACAGCATTAAGGAAAGAGTTTCTGGTGGGGAAAATCCCAGTAACAGGAGATTTTGATCAGCTGAACAGGACGCTTTTGAACTGAAGTTGCATGATCAGCCATGATCATATTGAATGGTGGTGCAGGCTCGAAGGGCTGAATGGCCTACTACTACACCTATTTTTTATGTTTCTATATATATGTTCATGGAATATGGTCAGTGCTGGCACGGCAACATTTATTGCCTGTCCCTAAGTGGCTTGAGATGGTGCTAGTTGGCTTTCTAGATCTGCTGCAGCCTTGTGGTGATGGTGTTAGGTAGTGAATTACAGGTTTCGACCCAGTGATGAAGGAATGGTGCTGTATGTCCAAGTCAAGATCATGTGCGACTTGGAGGTAAGAGTTCCCAAGACATTGCAGTACTTATCCTTCTCAGTGGTAAAGTTGTAGGGCTGGGAATGAGCTGTCACAGTAAGTTTTTGAGTTGATGAGGTGCATCCTGTAAACAGTGCATACTGCAACCAGAGTAGAGAGGTTGAGTATTGATTCCAGTGGTAGTGACACTGATGAAGAGGATTACTTCATTCTAGATGGTGTCCACCTTCTTAAATGGTGTAGTAGTTGCACCCATCCAGGTGAATGAGTATTACATCATCATCATCATCATAGGCAGTCCCTCGGAATCGAGGAAGACTTGATTCCCCTTTTAGAATGAGTCCTTAGGTGGCTGAACAGTCCAATATGAGAACCACAGTCCCTGTCACAGGTGGGACACACAGTCATTGTGGGTAAGGGAGGGTGGGACAGGTTTGCCACGTGTTCTTTCCGCTGCCTGCGCTTGTCTTCTGCATGCGCTCGGCGATGAGACTCGAGGCGCTCAGCGCCCTCCCAGATGCACTTCCTCCCGGGAACATAAAACTGACTGGAAAAGCTTCTATAGATATGTGAAGAGAAAAAGATTAGTGAAAACCAACGTAGGTCCCTTGCAGTCAGAATCAGGTGAATTTATAATGGGGAACAAAGAATTGGCAGACCATTTGAACAAATACTTGGGTTCTGTCTTCACTAAGGAAGACACAAATAATCTTCCGGAAATACTAGGGGCTCGAGGGTCTAGCGAAAAGGAAGAACTGAAGGAAATGCTTATTAGTCAGGAAATTATGTTAGGGAAATTGATGGGATTGAAGGCCGATAATTCCCCAGGGCCTGATAGGCTACATCCCAGAGTACTTAAGGAAGTGGCCCTAGAAATAGTGGATGCATTGGTGATCATTTTCCAACATTCTATTGACTCTCTGGATCAGTTCCTAGGGACTGAAGGGTAGCTAATGTAACACCACTTTAAAAAAAAAAAAGGCGGGAGAGAGAAAACAGGGAATTTCAGACTGGTTAGCCTGACATCGATGGTGGGGAATGTTGGAATCAATTATTAAAGTTGAAATAGCAGCGCATTTGGAAAGCAGTGACTGGATCGGTCCAAGTCAGCATGGATTTATGAAAGGGAAATCATGCTTGACAAATCTTCTAGAATTTTTTGAGGATGTAACTTTTAGAGTGGACAAGGGAGAAACAGTGGATGTGATGTATCTGGACTTTCAAAAGACTTTTGACAAGGTCTCACACAAGAGATTAGTGTGCAAAATTAAAGCACATGGTATTGGGGGTAACGTGGATAGAGAACTGGTTGGCAGACAGGGAGCAGAAAGTCGGAAAAAAATGGTCTTTTTCAGAATGGCAGGCAGTGACCAGTGGGGTGCCGCAGGGTTCAGTGCTGGGGCCCCAGCTATTTACAATATACATCAATGATTTTAGATGAAGGAATTGAATGTAATATCTCCAAGTTTGCAGATGACACTAAACTGGGTGGCGGTGTGAGCTGTGAGGAGGATGCTAAGAGGGTGCAGGATGACTTGGACAGGTTAGGTGAGTGAATAAATGATTGGAGATACAGCATAACGTGGATAAATATGAGGTTATCCACTTTGGTGGCAAAAACAGGAAGACAGAATATTATCTGAATGGTGATAGATTAAGAAAAGGGGAGGTGCAATGAGACCTGGGTGTCATGGTACATCAGTCATTGAAGGTTGACATGCAGGTACAGCAGGCGGTGAAGAAGGCAAATGGCATGTTAGCCTTTATAGCTAGAGGATTTGAGTATAGGAGCAGGGAGGTCTTACTGCAGTTGTACAGGGCCTTGGTGAGGCCACACCTGGAATGTTGTGTTCAGTTTTGGTCTCCTAATCTGAGAAAGGACATTCTTGCTATTGAGGGAGTACAGCGAAGGTTCACCAGACTGATCCCTGGGATGGCAGGACTGACACATGAGGAGAGACTGGATCAACTGGGCTTGTATCCACTAGAAGAATGAGAGGGGATCTCATCGAAACATATAAAATTCTGACGGGATTGGACAGGTTAGGGGCAGGAAGAATGTTCCCGTTGCTGGGGAGTTCCAGAACCAGGGGTCACAGTCTAAGAATAACGAGTATGCCATTTAGGACTGAGATGAGGAGAAACTTCTTCACTGAGAGTGGTTAACCTGTGGAATTCCCTACCGCAGAGAGTTGTTGAGGCCAGTTCGTTAGATATATTCAAAAGGGAGTTAGATATGGCCCTTGCGGCCAAAGGGATCAAGGGGTATGGAGAGAAAGCAGGAAAGGGATACTGAGGTTGAATGATCAGCCATGATATTATTGAATGGCGGTGCAGGCTCTAAGGGCCGAATGGCCTGCTCCTGCACCTAATTTCTATGTTTCTATGTTTTCCACTTGGGGTGTTCTTTGGCCAGGGACTCCCAGGTGTCGGTGGGGATTTGCACTTTATCAGGGAGGCTTTGAGGGTGTCCTTGTAATGTTTCCTCTGACACCTGAGTATTACATCACAGTGCTGCTGATAACTGCTCCACCACTTTCCCCAGTGTTGTCTCTGCCTACAGACAACTGCATCGAGAAGCCATGTTTGATAAAGGGCATTGTAGGGTGGAGCGCCTTTTGAGGCTGCATGGTTTGCAAGCTCCTTAAATCTACCTCTGGTTCCACCTTGCATCTGTTATGTATGCATTCTTGTATTGTTATATGATGTCTGCAACACTGAATGTACCTTCACCCTGTACACACCTTACCTGTACACCAGAGGTTGCTGCTGCTGGAGACCTAAGGGTCACCTGCACACTGCAGGTAACCCAGTATAGCTCTTGGTGTCCTCACTCGAGGAGCTGCAAATAAAGGACTACAGTCTTCACAGTTTGAGTACCATACCCCTGCCTCGTGGAGTCATTAACAAGGTGCCTACATACATAATAGCACCAATGGCCATTCTTTACACATGAACTTAGATAGATAGTATCAAGAGTATATTCAACTGTGAGACGCACCACAGCAATGTTAGATTATGTTCTCATCCCTAATAGATATTCCCTAGTAGAGATCACTGAATAATGACCAGAAATCTGTCTATCTCCACCTTAAATATATTCAAAGACCCAGCCTCCACAGCTCTCGGGTAGAGACTGCCAATGATTCACGACCCTCTGAGAGAAGAATTTCCTCCTCAACTCCGTTTTAAATGGGAGACCCCTTATTCTGAAACTATACCTTCTAGTTCTAGATTCCCCCACGAAGGGTAACAACCTCTCTGCATCTACCCTGTCAAGCTCCCTCAGAATCTTGCATGTTTCAATAAGATCACCTCTCATTCTTCTAAACTCCAATGAGTATAGACCTAACCTGCTCAACCTTTCTTCATAAGACAACCCCTTCATATCAGGAATCAACCTACTGAACCTCCTCTGAACTGACTCCATTAAATAAGGAGACCAAAACTGTACGCAGTACTTCAGTGTGGTCTCACCAATGCCCTGTACAATTGTAGCAAGTCTTCCCCTTTGCAATAAATGCCAACATTCCATTTACCTTCCTATTTACTTACTGTACCTGCATACTAACATTTTGTGTTTCATGTACAAGGACCCCCCAGAACCCTCTTCCACAGCATTTTGTAGTCTCTCCCCATTTAAATAATAATTTGCTTTTTTTAATTTTCCTACCAAAGTGGATAACCTCACATTTTCCCAAATTATACTCCATCTGCCAAATTTTTGCCCACTCACTTAACCTATCTATATCCCTTTGCAGATTCTTTGTGTCCTCTTCACAACTTGCTTTGTATCTTTGTATCATCAGCAAATTTGGTTACATTACACTCGGTCCCTTCATCCAAGTCATTAATATAGATTGGAAATAGTTGAGGCCCCAGCACTGATCCCTATGGCACCCCACTAGTTACAGTTTGTCAACTTCAAAATGACCCATTCATCCCGACTCTCTGTTTTCTGTTAATTAGAAAATCCTCTATCCATGCTAATATATTACCCCCAACCCCGTGAGCTCTTATCTTGTGCAGTAATCTTTTATGTGGCATCTTATCAAATGCCTTCTGGAAATCCAAATACACGACATCTACTGGTTCCCCTTTATCCACCCCGCTCGTTACATCCTCAAGGAACTCTAGCAAATTTGTCAAACACGATTTTCCTTTCATAAAACTATGCTGACTCTGCTTGACTGTATTATGATTTTCTAAATGTCCTGCTACTAATTCCTTAATTGAGAAAGAATCACCCTTAATCATCCCAAAATTAGCAGGAATACATTGGGGGTGTGATGTGGAGGAGATGTAGAGACTAATTGTGTGAAGGTAATGAATTAGTGTGCAGAGTTGTAATGACATAATCACAGAAGCATGCCCATGCTGACATTCACCTCATGAATGATCAGTATCCATTGTTCTAAACTGAGGAATCACCAACACATTTCTGAAACTGACCTGGTTACCAAATCCTAAGAGATGGGTCCTATAGGCTTTCCGTAGAGGGGACGGCATCCTGTGTATGTATGTATGTTGGTCTGTCTTCAGTGTATGACACATGTATAAACTGAACTTGAACAAATAAGTTGATGATTCTTTTCACTGTCAGTAGGTCTATTGTCCTTGGCTGAATTGGAATTATCCACTGGTTACATTATGTGTTGGACACGTGTACCTGTATAATTTTTAGCTTTCACTGTTGAGAGGTTTTAGTAACTGCTTCCAATGGCAGGTTGTACAAACGTTTAAAAAAGGAGGGAGAGAGAAAACGGGTAATTATAGACCGGTTAGCATGACATCAGTAGCGGGGAAAATGTTGGAATCAATTATTAAAGATGAAATAGCAGCGCATTTGGAAAGCAGTGACAGGATCGGTCCAAGTCAGCATGGATTTATGAAAGGGAAATCATGCTTGATAAATCTTCTGGAATTTTTTCAGGATGTAACTAGTAGAGTGGACAAGGGAGAACCAGTGGATGTGGTGTATTTGGACTTTGAAAAGGCTTTTGACAAGGTCCCACACAAGAGATTAGTGTGCAAAATTAGAGCACATGGTATTGGGGGTACTGTACTGACGTGGATAGAGAACTGGTTGGCAGACAGGAAACAGAGAGTCGGGATAAACGGGTCCTTTTCAGAATGGCAGCAGTGACTAGTGGGGTGCCGCAGGGCTCAGTGCTGGGACCCCAGCTATTTACAATATACATTAATGATTTAGATGAAGGAATTGAGTGTAATATCTCCAAGTTTGCAGATGACACTAAGCTGGGTGGCGGTGTGAGCTGTGAGGAGGACACTTGGAGGCTGCAGGGTGACTTGGACAGGTTAGGTGAGTGGGCAAATGCATGGCAGATGCAATATAATGTGGATAAATGTGAGGTTATCCACTTTGGGGGCAAAAACACGAAGGCAGAATATTATCTGAATGGCGGCAGATGAGGAAAAGGGGAGGTGCAACGAGACCTGGGTGTCATGGTTCATCAATCATTGAAAGTTGGCATGCAGTTACCGCAGGCGGTGAAGAAGGCAAATGGTATGTATGTTGGCCTTCATAGCTAGGGGATTTGAGTATAGGAGCAGGGAGGTCTTGCTGCAGTTGTACAGGTGAGGCCTCACCTGGAATATTGTGTTCAGTTTTGGTCTCCTAATCAGAGGAAGGACGTTCTTGCTATTCAGGAAGTGCAGCGAAGGTTCACCAGACTGATTCCTGGGATGGCAGGACTGACACATGAGAGACTGGATCAACTGGTCTTGTATCCACTGGAGTTTAGAAAAATGAGAGGGGATCTCATAGAAACTTACAAGATTCTGACGGGACTGGACAGGTTAGATGTGAGAAGAATGTTCCTGATGATGGGGACGTCCAGGACCAGGGGACACAGTCTTAGGATAAGGGATAGGCCATTTAGGACTGAGATGAGGAGAAACTTCTTCACTCAGAGTTGTTAACCTGTGGAATTCCCTACCGCAGAGAGTTGTTGATGCCAGTTCATTGGATATATTCAAGAGGGAGTTAGATATGCCCTTACGGCTAAACGGATCAAGGGGTATGGAGAGAAAGCAGAAAAGGGGTACTGAGGGAATGATCAGCCATGATCTTATTGAATGGTGATGCGGGTTCGAAGGACCGAATGGCCAACTCCTGCACCTATTTTCTATGTTTCTATGTACATTAACTATGGGAATTTAAAAAAATATATTGGGGCTGAAATTGAGGTCGGAGGCTTCCCGCAGGCAGATGCTTCCAATTTGAAACATTTCTGCACAAGTACCTGGTGGTCCGGGGAGAGCGTGAGATTCCGTTGGGGAGGCCTTCTCTTCCTGCGCTGCGAAGCGCGCTCCCATCCTCCAGGTTCGAATGCAGAAGGTGCAGTCACGTGTGACTGCTCAACCAATCAGGTAAAGTATTCTCAATTAATAGCAATGGGAACTCCGTATCTACGAATTCTCATTGCTATTAATTGAGGGGAAAAAACCCAAACACAGTAACACCAAATTAAAAATTAAAAACAAACCTCACATAATTAAACTTAATTGAAATTAAAGTTAATTAATATTTTAAAAATTCTGAGTTTTTAAAAAGTTTTTTTAATTATGGTTTAAAATACATTTAACATAGTGGGCAGGGTTTTTAAAAATAAAATGTGTTTTTAAAATTTAATTTAACTATTTTTGTACATTTTTAAACTCTTATGCCTGTAAAAGGAGGCTATGCGCCTGCTTTTATCAGGGGCAGGAATTTTGAGGACATTTGCTGGGCAAGATATGGGTAAATCCCGCAATCTTGCCCTTGCAAATGTCCTCGCTCCCGATATACGTTGGATCTGTCAAGAATAGGAGCAGGAGCAGGAGTAGGCCATACGGCCCCTCGAGCCTTCTCTGCCATTTAATACAATCATGGCTGATGCGATCATGGACTTGGGTCCACGAACCTGCCCGCTCCCCATAACCCTTTATCCCCTTATCGTATGGACCCAGGGAGGCTGGAATTTCCAGGCCATTCATTCCTGCGATGTGGGCATCGCTGGCAATTGCCCATCCCTAATTGCTGTGAAAAGGTGGTGATGAGCCACTTTTTTGAACCACTGCAGTCCGTGTGGTGAAGGTACTCCCACAGTGCTGTTTTGGGAGGGAGTTCCAGGATTTTGACCCAGTGACAATAAAGGAACGGCGATATATTTACAAGTCAAGATGGTGTGTGACTTGGAGGTGATGGTGTTCCCATGCACCTGCTGCCCCTGTTCTTCTCGATGGTAGAGGTCGCAGGTTTGGGAGGTGCTGTCGAAGAAGCCTTGGTGAGTTACTGCAGTGCATCTTGTCGATGGTGCACACTGCAAACATGGTGCGTTGGTGGTGGAGGGAGAAAATATATAAGGTGGTGGATGGGGTGCCAATCAAGTGGGCTGCTTTTTCCTGGAAAGTGTTGAACTTGAGTATTGTTGGAGCTGCACTCATCCAGGCATTTGGGGCGTATTCCATCATACTCCTGACTTGTGCCTTCTCAGGCTTTGGGGCTGACATTTCCTTTGGTACTACAGGGTATAGTGCAATTTTTTTCTCAGTCTTTCTGAGCTTGCAGTTGCCACCAGGGTTAAATTCTTGCTCTAGTTGGCTCTGGCTATGCCTTTATTACAGAACAAAAGACTTGCAACTTGTAGTGCTGATACTTAAATTTCACAAGGCTCTATAATTAAAGTATGGGCCAATCCTGGTTCCGATTCTTGTTCGAAGGCTGTCAATGTGTTAACCTGATCATGTGCTGCTCTTTCAAGAATTTTCAAATTTATGCCAGTCCGTGTGGGTGAATGCTGCAGGGCAGTCGTGAGGAGATTCTTCCTAAGGAAAATAGAACAAGGATTGCCTTTAATGCATTCATAGCACCTGCTAGTAGCTAACTTAAGAGTGGCAGTGCAATGAGGATGTTTCCCTTAGCTGGGGAGTCTACAGCTAGGGTCACAGTCTCAAAATAAGGGGTTGGCTACACAGCCCCTCGAGCCTGCACCACCATTTAATACGATCATGGCTGATCCGATCATGGACTCGGGTCCACTTCCCCGCCGCTCCCCATAACCCCTTATTCCCTTATCGTTTAAGAAACTGTCTATCTCTGTCTTAAATTTATTCAATGACCCAGTTCCCACAGCTCTCTGAGGCAGCGAATTCCACAGATTTACAACCCTCTGAGAAGCAATTCCTCCTCATCTCAGTTTTAAATGGGCAGCCCCTTATTCTAAGATCATGCCCTCTAGTTCTAGTCTCCCCCATCAGTGGAAACATCCTCTCTGCATCCTCATAATCTTATATGTTTCAATAAGATCACCTCTCATTCTTCTGAATTCCAATGAGTAGAGGCCCAACCTACTCGACCTTTCCTCATAAGTCAACCCCCTCATCTCCGGAATCAACCTTGTGAACCTTCTTTGAACTGCCTCCAAAGCAAGTATATCCTTTGGAAACCAAAACTGTATGCAGTATTCCTGGTGTGGCCTCACCAATACCCTGTATAACTGTAGCAAGACTTCCCTGCTTTTATACTCCATCCCCTTTGCAATAAAGGCCAAGATTCCACTGGCCTTCCTGATCACTTGCTGTACCTGCATACTAACCTTTTGTGCTTCATGCACAAGTACCCCCAGGTCCCGCTGTACTGCAGCACTTTGCAATCTTTCTCCATTTAAATAATAACCTGCTCTTTGATTTTTTTTCTGCCAAAGAGTGTGACCCCTCACTTTCCAACATTATACTCTATCTGCCAAATTCTTGCCCACTCACTTAGCCTGTCTATGTCCGTTTGCAGGTTTTTTGTGTCCTCCTCTCACATTGCTTTTCCTCCCATCTTTGTATCGTTAGCAAACTTGGCTACGTTACACTCGATCCCTTCTTCCAAGTCATTAATATAGATTCACTCAGAGGGTGGTGAATCTTTACAATTCTCTACGCTAGAAAGCTGTGGATGTTCAGTCATTGAGTATATCCAAGACAGAGATCGATAGATTTTTGCATACAAAGGGAATCCAGATTTATGAGAAGGTGTTGAGGTAAAAGATCAGCCATAAATAGCGAAGCAGGCTCGATGGGCCGAATGGCCTACTCCTGCTCCTGTTTCTTATGTGCTTATCAACTGGATGGGCCCTGTCGAGGAATTATTTAGCTTAAATTAACTCGGGCGGAGACTTTCAGAAGTTGCTTCGAGAGAAGTTTATTACTAAAGCTAACAAGATATCTTGGAGAGCTTGCTTGGACCGTACCAAGGCAGAACTCTGTCGTACAAGCAAATTGCACTTATCTTTATACAGAAATTGAATACAGAAATAGAAAAGGAATCTTATTCATTAGTCCCGCGAGTACAAAGGTCGTCTCGGGAGGTACACACTCTATCTGTCCTTGCATAGTTTTTCTCTGTTCACAGTCTAATAAGCAGAATCAAAGGAGACTCCCTTTTAATACCAGATAGTTATTTAATTGCATCTGTAAGTTTCAAGGCTAAAAAGCGTGGCTATTTTCTAGTCTTATTATTTCTTTAAGCATAGCTAATAAAAAGAATTTAACCCTTCCCTCTTTCATAAGCCATGGATTCATAGATTCTTTCTTCCACAGGCCCTTACTGAGAGAACAATGTGACAGGATCTAAAAGAATAGATGAAAGATAAACATGTACACTTGTTGCAAATTAATACCAGGTTGGTGATTATACAGTCTGTTAGTAATATGATTTGTTTTTTGTCTTTCAGTGACTTGAGAAGCACAAGGCTGAAACTTCTGGAGTTATTTACAGATGTGAATTGTAACATGGACATGATGAAAAATGCAGTGGATGCTTATTTTTCTCTCTTACAAGGTAGAAATGTAGTTAAAGCTACAGATCAAAGATCTGATGCCAACATTATCACAGAATAGAATCATAGAATGGTTACAGCACAGTAGGATGCCATTCGGCCCGTCGAGCCCGTGCCAGCTCACTGCAAGAGCATTTCAGCCAGTCCCACTCCCCCGCTCTTTCTCCATAGCCCTGCAATTTTTTTTCTTTCAGGTACTTATCTAATTCCCTTTTGAAAGCCGCGATTGAATCTGCCTCACCCACCCTTTCAGGCAGTGCATTCCAGATCCTAACCACTCGCTGTGTAAAAATGTTTTTCCTCATGTCATCTTTGGACCTTCTGCCAATCACCTTAAATCTGTGTCCTCTGGTTCTCAATCCTTCCGCCAACAGGAACAGTCTCTCTCTAACTACTCTATCTAGACCCCTTATGATTTTGAACACCTCCATCAAATCTCTTCTCAATCTTCTCTGCTCTAAGGAGAAGAACCCCAGCTTCTCCAGTCTTTCTACGTAACTGAAGTCCCTATCACTGAAATCATTATCGTAAATCTTTTCTGCACCTTCTGAAAAGCCTTCACATCCTTCCTAAAGTGTAGTGCCCAGAATTGGACACAATACTCCAGTTGAGGCCAAACCAGTGTTTTGTAAAGGTTCATCATAACTCTATGCCTCTATTTATGAAGCCCAGGAACCTATATGCTTTTTTAAACCGCTTTCTCAACCTGCCCTACCACCCTCAATGATTTATGCACATGTATCCCCAAGTCTCTCTATTCCTGGACCCCCTTAATTGTGTCCTTCAGTTTATATTGCCTCTCCTTGTTCTTCCTACCAAAATTGTATACCTTCCTCCAGTCCGAGAAACAACCATTCACCACTACTCTCTGCTTCCTGTCACTTTGCCAATTTTGTATCCATGCTACCACTGTCCCTTTTATTCCATGGGCTTTAACTTTACTGGCAAGCCTATTATGTGGCATTTTATCAAATGCCTTTTGGAAGTCCATGTGCACCACCTGAACCGCACTTCCCTCATCAGAACCAAGCCTTTATCCTCTTTTTACAATTCCTTCTCCCGCTTTTTCTCTCTTTCCCTCAATGGTCAATATCTAACGTGTTGTGAAGTGCCTTGGGCCGCTTTACTAAGTTAAAGGCACTACAAAATAAAATATATTATCAACCCTCTGTTACCTCATCAGAACATTCAATAAAGTTGGTTAAACACGATTTGCCTTTAACAAATCCGTGCTAGCTTCCCTTAATTAATCCATACTTGTCCAAGTGACTGTTAATTTTGTCCCGGATTAGCGTTATTAAATTTTACGTAAGAAATAGGAGCAGGAATAGGCTATTTGGCCCCTTGAGCCTGCTCTGCCATTTAATATGATCATGGCTGATCTGATCTTGGACTCAGCTCCACTTCCTTGCTTGCTCCCCATAATCCATCACTCCCCTATCATTCAAAAATCTGTCTATCTCCACCTTAAATATATTCAATGACCCAGCCTCCACAGCTCTCTGGGGTAGAGAATTACGACCCTTAGAGAGAAATTCCTCCTCATCTCAGCTCTAAATGGGTGACTCCTTGTTCTTAAACTATGCCCCCAAGTTCTAGATTCCCCTACAAGTGGAAACATTTTCTCTGCATCTACCTTATTGAGCTCCCTTAGTATGTTTCTTTAAGATCGCAACTCATTCTTCTAAACTCCAATATGTATAGGCCCAACCTGCTCAACCTTTCTTCATAAGTCGACCCCTTCATCTCGGGAATCAACCTAGTGAACCTTCAGTGCACTGCCTCCAAAGTCAGTACAGGTGCAGCGTCCCAAATCCGGGACCGAGGCCATTCCGGATTTTGCGTTTTTCCGGACTTTGGAACTTCTTTCTGACATCACGAATCCGGAACCACCCAAGCCCGGGGAGGGGGGGGGGGGAGTGTTCTCCGAAGATCTGTTCGGGTCGCTGGCCCCGTCCGGGATGTCGTCGGGCGGGCCCCAGCCGCCGAGGAGGAGGAGGAGGAGGCGGCGTTCAGTCGGGCCCCCGGCGGCGTTTGGGCAGGCTGGTGAGGAGGCCCCGAGATGAGGGCAGCGGCGGCAGGCGGGACGAGGCGAGGCGAGCAACGGCGGGGTAAAGTCAGCGGCGGTAAGGTGAGGCCGTGGCGAGTGGAGGTGAGCCCCGAGGTCGACCGGGTCGGCAGATCTGGATTCCAGAACATTTTACCGATTCCGGACAACCCTGCCACCAATCGGTCTGGATTCTGGAACATTCCGGATTCTGGAACTCCGAGTTTTGGACGCTCAACCTGTATATCCCTCCTTAAATAAGGAGACCAAAACTGTACGCAGTACTCCAGGTGTGGCCTCACCAATACCCTGTACAGGTGTAGCAGGACTTCTCTACTTTTATACTCTATCCCCTTGCAATAAAGGCCAACATTCCATTTGCCTTCCTGATTACTTGCTGTAACTGCATACTAACTTTTTGTACTGCAGCATTTTGTAATCTCTCTCCATTTAAATAATTTCCTTTTTTTATTTTTCCTGACAAAGTGGATAACCTCACACTTTCCCACATTATACAGGTTGTACCCCTCCAGTCCGGGACACTCTGATCTGGCACCACCCGTGGTTTAGCATCAGTCCCGTGCCTGGAGCGTGACCGACATGGTCGGCGGAGGTTCGGTGTGCAGCGGCGGAGGGGGTGCTGCGGTGGGTCCGCGTCCGGGGGCAGCGGGGAGACACAACCTTTTTAAAAAAAAACAGCAAATCAGCACGGAGAGAGAGAGCGAGGCCTGAGTTGCGCAGCTGGAGCGTGGCAGAGGCGTTCAGGAGTCTGGGCGCTGTCTTCAGGTACCGGTAAGCCTAGGCTAGGCATAACATCCCATGGTTTGGCAAACTTTCTGTTTCGGCACCGTTCAGGTCTCGAGGGAGCCGGACTGGAGAGTTACAACCTGTACTCCTAACTCTCATCTGCCAAATTTTGTCCACTCACTTAGCCTATCTATATTCCTTTGCAGATTGTTTGTGTCCTCCTCACAACTTGCTTTCCCACCCATCTTTGTGCATTCAGCAACCTTAGCTATATTACACTCTGTGCCTTCATCCAAGTCATTAATATAGATTGTAAATAGTTGAGGCCCCAGCACCGATCCCTGTGGCACCCCAATAGTTACCATTTGCCAACTGGAAAATGACCCATTTTATCCCAATTTTCTGTTAGTTAGCCAATTCTCTATCCATGCTAATATATTACCCCCAACCCCATGAGGTCTTATCGAATGCCTTCTGGAAATCGAAAAACACCACATCCACTGGTTCCCCTTTATCCACCCTGCTCATTACATCCTCAAAGAACTCCAGCAGATTTGTCAAACGTGATTTCCCTTTCATAAAATCATGCTGACTTTGTTGACTGCATTATGATTTTCCAAATGTCCTGATACTGCTTCCTTAATGATGGACTCCAGCATTTTCCCAACGACAGATGTTAGACTAATTTTGTACCAGGCACAGGAATCAGTGAGGTAGCTTTGGCTCAGTGCTGGCACTTATGCTTCTAAATGAGAAGGTCATGGGTTCGAGCCCCACTCCTGGAATGTGGGAACAATCCAGGCTGTGGGAGTGCTGCTGTGTCGGAGATGCTATCTTTTGAAGGAGACGTTCAACCAAGGCTTCTTCTTAACTGATGTGAAAGATCCCATAGCAGTATTCAAAAAAGAGCAGGGAGTTCTCCCTGGTGTCCTGGTCAATATTTATCCATCAACAGCACCAAAACAGATTACCTGTTGTCTCTCTGCTGTTTGTGGGATCTTGCTGTACACAAATTGGCTATCACATTTCCGACGTTACAACAGTGACTACACATCAAAAGTGTAAAGTGTTTAGGAATGCCTTGAGTATGTGAAAGGCACTATATGAATGTATTCTTGCTTTCTGATGTGTTTTTTTTTAAATATCTATGGATTGCATGACACAGTATATTAATATAATTTAATCTCCCGGATCTGGATTTGAACCCAGGCCAGACTGTTTGGTTGTATGTTGCTCTCACTCCCCTATAAGGGTTCTAAATGAAGAGCTTTGGGAACTGCTGAGAGACATAAAGCACTAAAAGGTGCTTTCTTTGAGGGTATTGAAGGTGATGGAAGAGATGACAAAATAAAATGGTTTAGGCCAAAGATTTTGAGAGAGCAGGGCATGGTGCCTGACAATTTTGGCTGCAGAGTGTGCGCGGGTACAAGTGAGCAGAAGGAATGGAGAATTTGGGTTGTGACATAGGGGTGGAAGGGTTTCTCAATTTGGGTGGGGAAGGTCATTGAGGAATTTGGAAACAATGATCTGGTTGAATTGCTGGACAAGGATAATGGATATGCAGAAGTCATTGGTGTGGTTATTACTGTCATGTATCCTAGATGGCTACTGTTTGTACTATCACAAGGTACCAGAGGGCACAGCAGTAGAAGACTTGTAGGTTACCTGTACAGGTGTGTGTGGCCTAGTATAAAAAGCAGGCCACCAGGTGTGATCCTCACTCTGGAGTTATCAATAAAGGACTACGGTCACTACAGTTCAAGTATAAGACATTGCCTCGTGGAGTCATTATCAGAGCATCTAAAGACATAACAATTGGCGATGAGATTGCGGACTTTCACGCGAAAATGGCTACCCTTGGCACGTTGCAGCAGTTCGCCGATAGTGATGATTGGGACGCCTTTGTGGAGAGGCTCGAACATTTCCTCACAGCAAACGACCTGGCAGGAGACAACCTGGCCACACTGGCTGGCAAGCGCAAAGCTATCCTGCTGACCAGTTGTGGGCCCACCATCTATGACCTCATCAGGAACTTGCTGGCACCAGCGAAGACAACGACCAAGACATACGAGGAGCTCGTAACACTGATCCATGAGCAACTAAAGCCCAAGGAGAGCATCCTCACAGCCAGGCACCGGTTCTACACCCACCGACGGCCCAAAGACCAGGAAATCGCGAAATACGCTGCAGACCTCAGGAGGTTGGCGGCACCGTGTGATTTCGGTGACCACCTCACCAAAGCGCTGCGGGACATTTTTGTCATTGGAATCGGCCATGAGGGCCTTCTTCATAAGCTACTGTCTGCGGATACCACAGTCACACTGCAGAAGGCCATCTCTGTGAGCCAGGCATTCAGGACCTCAATCTGCGGTTCGAGGCAGATGACTCACCCTCAGGACTCAAACCCGGCAAGTACTGTGCACAGAGTGGCACCTTTTAGAGGCTGGATTGTAGAACGTGAACCTTCTCAGGGGAGAGAGAACAGACCCCCTGAGCCCCTTAACTCAGAGTCTGCCGAGGGGGGCTAACCGAGTAGCCCCATGCTAGCGTTGTGGAGGGAATCACAGGGCTCACCAGTGGCGTTTTAAAGCCTATGTATGCAAAGGCTGCAGCACAAAGGGCCACCTCCAGCGAATGTGTAAGAGAAATATGACTCTCTGTTGATGAAGACTCTGCAAATGGCCATGAATTCAGCGCAGATTATGAAATGATCGGCAGAGAGGCAACTCAGCCCCACTACGAGGTTTACCTGCACCAACGAGTGTTCCCCGCTGAAGATGGAAGTCGAGATAGATGGCGTTCCAGTCTTCATGGAAGTGGACATGGGGGCGAGCCAGTCAGTAATGAATCAAGGAGCCTTTGAGAGGCAATGGGACAATCAAGCTGAATGACCCAAGTTGGTCCCGGTTCAGGCAAAGCTGCGCACCTACACCAACGAACTTAACCCAGTCGTTGGTAGTGCGGATGTTAAGGTACTCCATGATGGCGCGGTGCACAAGTTAACTCGTGGATTGTTGCAGGTGATGGACTAACACTACTCAAAAGAAGGTGTTGAGCAAAGTGGGAGATTTTGCCTGTAGGAGAGATCTATAGGTTCTTCACTAGAACATCTGCCAAGCAAAGCACAGACTTTTCTTGGTGTCAGGAAAATACCAAAAAGTTATGGACCTTCATCAAGCCTTCACAACCAAATGGGCTCCTTAGCCTGCCTCAGAATAGA
Organism: Pristiophorus japonicus; assembly: GCF_044704955.1. Classification (NCBI taxonomy): domain Eukaryota; kingdom Metazoa; phylum Chordata; class Chondrichthyes; family Pristiophoridae; genus Pristiophorus; species Pristiophorus japonicus. Next base: position 218,844,286 of record NC_091983.1, on the reverse strand, counting down.
TGGATCGTAACCTCTTCCCACCTTACCCTTCGCCTCTAGACGTTCTCCAACTGATGTCCAATAAAACCACCTGCCGTCTGAGCTTTCTGACTAGGAACCAACCCTTACCCTGTCAGTTAACTGCATCTGTGCAAAGAACTATAGAGCACCTCGATGTATAATATCCGCAAGTATTGTATAACCTACAAAGCGCGATATTCTCTCTTATTCGGACTTGAGAAAGCATGTCATGAATTCTTGTACAACTCAATAACAAAATAAAGTGGGAAAAGTGATATCATAGTTTGCTCACATTTCTCTTTCTACCCTTCCACCTTCCCAAGGTTTTATAACATCCCTGGATGGCACAACACAAGAAAACAAACTGCGGTTCATTCAGAACTTCAAATGGACTGACACTTTACAGGGAAACATTGTGAGGTGAGTCTCCCAATAATGTTGCATCTAGTGTTGCTTTAGATGTGATAAAATGCAGTGATTTACCTTTTCTAATTGTGTCAGAATTGTGTAGGCTTAGTGATGACTTGTTTTTCCCCATTAGCCAATTTTAGCCCTCTTTGCCTCTTCTCCTTACTAAGATGTAGCCCCATGGGTGGCATTTGACTTCCAGTACTCAAGTGACTATTATTCATACGTGAGCCTTGACATTGAGTGCTGGCAGGCCATTCAATGTTTGGGAGTTCATTTCAGCTAAAGAAAGAAATACTTTCAAGACCTCAGGACATCCCAAAACACTTTACAGCCAATTAAATACATTTGAAGTGTAATGTAGGCTTATAATAAAGGCCTATATTCCCTAGAATTTAGGAGAGGTGATCTCAATGAAACAAATAAATTTTTTTACAGGACTTGACAGGGTAGATGGTGGGAGGATGTTTCTCCTGTCTGGGGAGTCTAGAACCAGGGGTTACAGTCTCAGAATAAGGGGTCAGTCATTTCGGACTGAGGTGAGGAGAAATTTTTCACTCAAAGGGTTGTGAATCTTTGGAATTCTCTACTCCAGTGGGCTGCGGATGCTCAGTTGTTGGGTATATTCAAGGTAGAGATCGATCTAGATTTTTGAATATTAAGGGAATCAAGGGATATGGGGATAGTGCGGGAAGGTGGAGTTGAGGTTAAAGATCAGCCATGATCTTATTGAATGGCGGCGGAGGCTCCAAGGGCCAAATGGCCTACTCCTGCTCCTATTTATATTCTTAATGTAGGGAAAGCGGCAGCCAATTTCCACACAGCAATGTCCCACAAGCAGCAATGAGATATTGAACAGATAATCTGTTTTTAGTAATGTTGGTTTAGGAATAAATCTTAGCCAGGGGAGAATAGTGACATGGGATCTTTTTCAATCCTCCCTGGCTCGAGGAGTTATGCCAGAGGATTGGAGAACTGCTAATATTGTACCATTATTCAAAAAAGGAGGAAGGGATAAACCAAGCAATTACAGGCTAGTTAGTTTAACCTCGGTGGTGGGCAAATTACTGGAATCGATTCTGAGGAACAGTATAAACCTTCATTTGAAAGACATGGATTAATCAAGGACAGTCAGGATGGATTTGCTACGGGAAGGTGATGTCTGATTAAATTGATTGAGTTCTTTGAGGAGGTAATATGGAGTGTCGATGGGGTCAGTGTGCTTGATGTAGTTTACATGGATTTTAGCGAGGCTTTCGACAAGATCCCACATGGTAGGCTGATTTAAAAAAAGTAAAAGCCCATGGGATCCAAGGGAGAATGGTAAATTGGCTCACTGGCAGGAAGCAAAGGTAATGGTGAGGGGAGTTTTTGTGACTGGAAGGCAGTTTCCACGGGGCTTAGTACTCGGGTCCTTGCTTTTTGTAGTATATATTAATTATTTAGACTTAAATGTAGGGGGCATGATAAAGAAATTTGCAGATGATGCAAAAATTGGCCGTGTGGTTGTCAGTGAGGAGGAAAGTTCTAGACTGCAGGAAGATATCGATGAACTGGTCAGTCGGGCAGAAAAGTGGCAAATGGAATTCAATCCAGAAAAGTTTGATGTAATACATTTTGGGAGGGGCAACAAGGCAAAGGAATACACAATAAATGGGAGGATACTGAGAGAGGTGGAGGAACAGAGGGACCTTGGAATGCATATCCACAGATCATTAAAGGTATCAGGACAGGTCGGTAAGGTAGTTAAAAAAGCATATGGAATGCTTTTCTTGATTAGCCGAGGCATAGAATACAAGAGCAAGGAAGTTATGCTAGAACTGTAAACAACACTAGTTAGGCGACAGCTAGAGTACTCCATGCAGTTCTGGTCATCACATTACAGGAAGGAAAGAGTGCCGAGGAGATTTACGAGGATGTTGCCTTAACTGGAAAACTAACTATGAGGAAAGATTGAATAGGCTGTGGTTGTTTTCCGTGAAACAGAAGAGGCTGAGGGGAGATTTAATTGAGGGGCCTAGATAGAATGGATAGGAAGGACCTAGTTCCCTTAGCAGGAGGGTCAATAACCAGGGATCATAGGTTTAAAGTAGTTGGGGGAAGGATTAGAGGGCTGATGAGAGAACACTTCTTCACCCAGAGGCTGGTGGGGATCTAGAACTCACTGCCTGAAAGGGCGGTAGGGGCAGAAACCCTCATCACATTTGAAAGGTACTTGGATGTGCACTTATAGGGCCCAAGTTTCCACATGATTTGCGCCTGATTTTTAGGAGCAACTGGTGGAGAACGGACTATCTTAGAATTTGCAATTCTCCACATTTTTTTTTCTGCAGTTCTAGTCAGGTAGAACAGTTCTACTTTGGAACAGAATTTTTTCTTCAAAAGGGGGCGTGTCCGGCCACTGACGCCTGATTTGAAAGTTTCCACAGTGAAAATTTACTCCAAACTAAAGTAGAATGGAGCCAGTGAAGATTTTTGTAGAACTGAAAAAACCTGTTCTACACATAAAAAAATCAGGCGCAGGTTACAAATTAGGCGTCCAGATTGGGGGGGGGGGGGGGAAGGGAACTCATTAAATTCTACAATAAATCCTTATTTATACTTATACAAATATTATACAAATAAATCCAACCTGAATAAACATTTATAAGCAAAGAAAAGATTAAATAAACCATCTTCCTACCTGTGTGAACGTGCTTCAGCCAGGGAGAATGGTGCAGCAAGCCTCACAAAACGAGGGAGCCGACCCACCGAATGCGGGCGGGCAGGGGGGGTGGGGGGGAGGAGAGGAGGAGGGAGCCGACCGAACGCGGGCCGGGGGGGAGGAGGGAGCCGACCGAACGCGGGCGGGGGGGGGAGGGGGGGGGAGAGAGGGAGCCGACCGAATGCGGGGGGGGAGGAGGGAAGGGAAGGGAGCCGACGAACGCGGGGGGAGGGGAGAGAAGGGAGCCGACAAACGCGGGGGGAGGGGAGAGAAGGGAGCCGACAAACGCGGGGGGAGGGGAGAGAAGGGAGCCGACAAACGCGGGGGGGTGGGAGAGAAGCGAGCCGACCGAACGCGGTGGGGGGGGAGAGAAGGGAGCCGACCGAACGCGGGGGGCGGGGGAGGAGGAGGGAATGGAGCCGTTCCAGACGGCTGGCGGGAAAGAGAAAAGGCTGCAGGAAGCCTCAGAAATTGAGGAGCCATTTCCCGACGGCAAAAGGAGGTCGTCGTCGGGAAGTGGCTGCCTCAACTTTCTGAGGCTTCCTGCACCCTTCTCACTGCTACAAGAAGCCTCTGTGCTGATGGCAATGTACTTTTATTAAAAAATGTTCAAAAACTAAACAGCTACAAAGAACTACAAAAATGGCCGAGTGCCAATGTTTTTTTCACACTGAGCATGCGCGAATGCTCCAATGCGCACGTGCAGCGTTGCTGGCAGGGAAAAAACTAATTTAAATAGTACCCACCCCCTTCCACTTACAAAATTGGCGCGAGTGTAGGCTCCGCCCCCCTGGGCGCCACGCCAAGCAGACAAGGAGCTGCAGAACGCTCCAGAATCGCTCGTTTTTTTTTAGGCGCGAAAAACGGGCGCCCAGCTCAGAGGGGCACCCGTTTTTTTATCATGTGGAAACTTGGGCCCAAAGAGCCGTAACCTATAGAGCTACGTATAGAGCTAGTGCTGGAAGGTGGGATTAGACTGTGGGTAGCTCATTTTCGACTGGCGTGGATACGATGGGTCGAATTGCCTCCTCCTAAGTCGTAATTTCTATGATTCTATTATCCACCTGAGAGGGCAGACAGGGTCTCCTTTTAGCATCTCATCTTAAAAAACAGCACCATTGACAGTACTGAAGTGTTGGCATAGAGTATGTGCTCAGGTCTCTGGAGTGGGGTTTGAATCTGCAACCTTCAGACGTGGGTGAGCGTGCTACCTACCTGAGTCACAGCTAACCCCATGGGTCAACTCAGCCTGATCTTGTTCTCTCGTGCACACCCCAAAACATGGAGATCAGGAACCCTAGTGAGCTTTTCTCTCCCTAACCCAAGGCCAGTTGTACCACCTCTGGAATCAACTAGCTGGGCACAGACCAACCAGGCACCCAATCTGTCACTTCTCTGGGCCTGTGTAGATAAACTTGCTAAGCCATTTTAGGAGCTATGACCTGTTTTTAACTAGTCCTCTCCTATAATGGATTGACTTGAATGTCCTGAATTACACACACTGTTCCTCTGTAAATAACACACACATGTAAAGAACAGGTTGTTTGTTTTCAATAGAGTCATGTGGGATGAACGCCACACCTGTGTTCAGTCACTTTTTAAGAATAATTTTGTTGCTGGAAATTTCAACTGATCAGGAAATTATCAACACTAAAATCAGAAGCGGGGAGAAAAGGAGCAAGAGCTGGTTAGAGTTAGGAGGAGGGAGGGAAGGAGAAGCAGGAACCGGGACTGTACCTAGGAACGAGAGAGCAACAACATCATAGGCAGTCCCTCGAAACGAGGATGACTTACTTCCATGCCAAAAAGCGATGAGTTCACAAGTGTTTCCATGAATATTCCGAATCCCGAACTACATCCTGAAGGGTGGAAGATGTCTGTGCGTGGATTTTTTTTAACGTATGGTGGCCGTTGCACACCAGCCACCACACGGGCTTGACAGAGCTAGGTCTTGGTCCAGTGGCAAGAGTTATCCAAGACGACTGGAGACCAGCTCTGCTGCACCTAGTGTGCGCACGTATCACAGTGCACGGGCCAGAGAGCAACATGTGCCAAGCTAAAAGAGAGACCGCGAGGGGAAATAAGGGAGGCAAGCGGGAGAGAATAGCGAGATCTGGGAATATAACCAGAAGGCAGAGGTGCCTGCAGCCTAGAGGAAGTGAGCAATGGGAGCGAGGACTGAAAGTCGGATTAAGGGAGCAAAGATTGGGTTGAAGCAGAGTTGGCAACCCCTTGGAACTTCGACCTGAAACGTTAACTCTGTTTCTCTCTCCACAGATGCTGCCTGGCCCGCTGAGATTACCAGTATTTTCTGTTTTTATTATTGGCAACCACTTTTTTTACCGATTACTATTTATCCTCTGCGGAAAGGCTAGCAGAAGGCATCAAATTGCTTAAATCTAACCGAAGTTCACTCAATTAATCACTGGAAGAGTGAAATGAAAACAAAAAATGCTGGAAATACTCAGCAGGTCAGGCACCATCTGTGGAGGGAAAAATCGAGTTAACATTTCAGGTTGATGACCTTTCGTCAAAACTACAAAAAGTTAGAGATACAACAGATTTTAAGCAAGGGCAGGGAAAGTGGGGAGGGGAGGAAAGAACAAAAGGGAAGATCTGTGATAGGGTGGAAGGCAGGAGAGATTAAATGACAAAAGATATAGCACAAAACAAAAGGAGATGGTAATGGAACAAGTAAAGCAACAAAAGATCATAGAATCGTTGCAGCACAGTAGGAGGCCATTCGGCCCATCGATGTAAATAAGAATGGCAGAATCGTCAACAGCTGCCATGTGGAAAAATAGGGGCAATGGTTGTCTGAAATTGTTGAACTTGATGTTGAGCTCAGAAGGCTGTAAAAGCCTAATGAAAAGATAAGTTGCTGTTCCTTGAGCTTACATTGAACCTTGTTGGAACAGTGCAAGAGGCTGAGGACGGAGACAGAGACGCGGAGAATTAAAGCGACAGGCGACTGGAAACTCGGGTCACATTTGTGGACTGAATGAAGGTGTTCCGCAAAGCGGGCACCGAATCTGCGTTTGATCTCCCCAATGTAGAAGAGACTGCATCGTGAACAGCGAATACACTATACTGAAGTACAAGTAAATCACTATCTCACCTGGAGGGCCCTGGACAGGTGGTAAAAGGGCAGGGGTTGCATCTCCTGCGCTTGCATGGGAAGGTGCTCAGATAGATGGTACAGAAGTTGCTCTTTACATCCTTGGATGGGGTGCGAGGGGGAAAAAAACCATTAGCCCGAGTGCCTGCCTGCTCCTGGTTGATAGCCTGCAATACTCACTGAAAGTGCAAACAAAGATCTCCGCAGTAATGCCCTCTCCCTGAAGTTGAATAGGCTGTTGCTGCCGATACTCACACAGGAAGAACGGCCACTTGTATCAAAGAAACCATATCCCAGACTGAGTCAGAACCTATAGGAGTACAAACAAGAATGATGGACAAGAACCAAACAACTGGTCCATTGAGCCTGTCCCATACAGGACCCCTCCCCCCAATGTTGCCTATCCACCCAAAGTGATTATCTGCACAAACAATTGTGTCCTTCTGCGCATGGGCGCGGTTAGCCCCGCGCCTTTTTACACATGCGCAACTAATCCCCTTCTGCATGAGCACTGTCACCTTGGCCGCGCATGTGCAGTACTCGGCGTGCAGCTCACTCCATGTGTGGCAAGTGACATAATTGGACTGGATGAAATCCAGAAGTCATGACACTGTCACTATTCGCTTCATACTCAATAAACCTGTTAATCTGACCCACACACAATGCCCCATCTGTGTGGGGGGGGGGGGGGGCGGGCGGGGGGGGAAGGGAGAGAGTCAGGAACTTGGCCTGCGGTAGAGAGTCAGGAACTTGGGTGGTGGGAGGAGGTCAGGAACTTGGGTGGTGGGGTGGGAGAAGAAATTATCCCGTGAGGGTGAGCCCTGTCCGTTCCAAGTGAGCTCTGTCTGTCTGGAGTCGGCAGTCAGAATGGCTCGAATTACAGTTTGCAAAAGTAATTGATTACATTGGCAGAAAGGATCTAGTTACACATTCCAGAGGAATTGCTGGGTGTGTCTTGTCCTCCAAGGGGACCAATCAGAGTTTCTGGTGTTGCGAATAAACACGTCCTTATCCACCAGCAGCCATGTAAACTCCTGGGAGAGACAAAATCATAAATTTAAAAAAAAACCCTAGACTAAATTAGGGGAAAGAGAATTCTAGGAAATTCCTCTCCGACTCTCTAAGATGATCAGAACAAGTTGTGGGAGACCACATTGATCATGAAGCACATCACCCCTTGTACGCAGTGATAACCGCTCAGCCAGGCACTCATCCTTTTGAGAGAAGAGGAAATTGTCAGATGGTGGGAAGGAAGGATCGGGTGAAATAGAATTTTATTTTGAAAGCCACAGGGGAAATCTTGGTATCTTGGTACTGGAATGAGTGGTCTAACCACCTCCCCCCCCCCCGCCCCCCCCAGCACACTCTGTGACCACAGGATCTTTCATAATGGCCCTATTCATGGAAAAGCGGGTCAGTTTTGCAGCCAGAGTTTAAACTCCATACAGTCACTTCAACACAAACTGTATTGAGGACCCAAGCAGGACTTGGAAAGTCTGCTCCTACTTAAACAATGTGTGTGTGTTGTATTTATTAAAAAAAAACTGAATGCTATAAAAGTGACTTTTATAGTCGGAGCCTTTTACAATGCAAATTGTCAGCAGAGTAACATTCCATGGGAATGAAACCACATAGAACAATAACTGCATATAAATCGACATCTTGATTCATGAGCCGTAAGATTACTGATAAAACAAGGGATTGAATGAATGGTTGACATAGAAGACTAAATCGAACCACTTTTACTTTTGCATTTCGACATCCTGTTCTAGAATCCTGGGTGCAGTGGGCTCCTTTCTGCAGTCTGGAGGCTAAAAGTGCAAACATGAGACCAGGATCCTTCCGTTTATTTCCCTACAACTTGATCAACCCCAAACCGCAGCTCATTTATAATTACTACAGCTGATAGAGGGGGAACTTTGGGCTGGAGTGGAATAGCCCATATAAACAGTTCTCGTGATCAAGTGTGAAATATGCACCTATCGACACCAATTTTTTTAAAATTCCTTTGAAGTAACGTGGGAGGGACCTGGATTCCCAAGGAGAAAAACAGGGTTAGTTTAAGTAGTTCTGTTACTTCAGAGGGTGTTAAAAAAACAAGCCTAAAGGCTTTGTGTCTTAATGCAAGGAGTATCCGCAATAAGGTGGATGAATTAACTGTGCAAATAGATGTTAACAAATATGATGTGATTGGGATTACGGAGACGTGGCTCCAGGATGATCAGGGCTGGGAACTCAACATCCAGGGGTATTCAACATTCAGGAAGGATAGAATAAAAGGAAAAGGAGGTGGGGTAGCATTGCTGGTTAAGGAGGAGATTAAGGCAATAGTTAGGAAGGACATTAGCTTGGATGATGTGGAATCTATATGGGTAGAGCTACAGAACACCAAAGGGCAAAAAACGTTAGTGGGAGTTGTGTACAGATCTCCAAACAGTAGTAGTGATGTTCGGGAGGGCATCAAACAGGAAATTAGGGGTGCATGCAATAAGGGTACAGCAGTTATAATGGGTGAATTTAATATGCACATAGATTGGGCTAACCAAACTGGAAGCAATACGGTGGAGGAGGATTTCCTGGAGTGCATAAGGGATGGTTTTTTAGACCAATATGTCGAGGAACCAACTCGGGGGGAGGCCATCTTAGACTGGGTGTTATGTAATGAGAGAGGATTAATTAGCAATCTCGTTGTGCGAGGCCCCTTGGGGAAGAGTGACCATAATATGGTGGAATTCTGCATTAGGATGGAGAATGAAACAGTTAATTCAGAGACCATGGTCCAGAACTTAAAGAAGGCTAACTTTGAAGGTATGAGGCGTGAATTGGCTGGGATGGATTGGCGAATGATACTTAAGGGGTTGACTGTGGATGGGCAATGGCAGACATTTAGAGACCGCATGGATGAACTACAACAATTGTACATTCCTGTCTGGCATAAAAATAAAAAAGGGAAGGTGGCTCAACCGTGGCTATCAAGGGAAATCAGGGATAGTATTAAAGCCAAGGAAGTGGCATACAAATTGGCCAGAAATAGCAGCGAACCTGGGGACTGGGAGAAATTTAGAACTCAGCAGAGGAGGACAAAGGGTTTGATTAGGGCAGGGAAAATGGAGTATGAGAAGAAGCTTGCAGGGAACATTAAGACGGATTGCAAAACTTTCTATAGATATGTAAAGAGAAAAAGGTTAGTAAAGACAAACGTAGGTCCCCTGCAGTCAGAATCAGGGAAAGTCATAACGGGGAACAAAGAAATGGCGGACCAATTGAACAAGTACTTTGGTTCGGTATTCACAAAAGAGGACACAAACAACCTTCCGGTTATAAAAGGGGTCGGGGGGTCTAGTAAGGAGGAGGAACTGAGGGAAATCCTTATTAGCCGGGAAATTGTGTTGGGGAAATTGGTGGGATTGAAGGCCGATAAATCTCCAGGGCCTGATGGACTGCATCCCAGAGTACTTAAGGAGGTGGCCTTGGAAATAGTGGATGCATTGACAGTCATTTTCCAACATTCCATTGACTCTGGATCAGTTCCTATAGAGTGGAGGGTAGCCAATGTAACCCCACTTTTTAAAAAAGGAGGGAGAGAGAAAACAGGGAATTATAGACCGGTCAGCCTGACATCGGTAGTGGGTAAAATGATGGAATCAATTATTAAGGATGTCATAGCAGTGCATTTGGAAAGTGGTGCCATGATAGGTCCAAGTCAGCATGGATTTGTGAAAGGGAAATCATGCTTGACAAATCTTCTGGAATTTTTTGAGGATGTTTCCAGTAGAGTGGACAAGGGAGAACCAGTTGATGTGGTATATTTGGACTTTCAGAAGGCGTTCGACAAGGTCCCACACAAGAGATTGATGTGCAAAGTTAGAGCACATGGGATTGGGGGTAGTGTGCTGACATGGATTGAGAACTGGTTGTCAGACAGGAAGCAAAGAGTAGGAGTAAATGGGTACTTTTCAGAATGGCAGGCAGTGACTAGTGGGGTACCGCAAGGTTCTGTGCTGGGGCCCCAGCTGTTTACACTGTACATTAATGATTTAGATGAGGGGATTAAATGTAGTATCTCCAAATTTGCAAAGTTGGGTGGCAGTGTGAGCTGCGAGGAGGATGCTGTGAGGCTGCAGAGCGACTTGGATAGGTTAGGTGAGTGGGCAAATGCATGGCAGATGAAGTATAATGTGGATAAATGTGAGGTTATCCACTTTGGTGGTAAAAACAGAGAGACAGACTATTATCTGAATGGTGACAGATTAGGAAAAGGGGAGGTGCAAAGAGACCTGGGTGTCGTGGTACATCAGTCATTGAAGGTTGGCATGCAGGTACAGCAGGCGGTTAAGAAAGCAAATGGCATATTGGCCTTCATAGCAAGGGGATTTGAGTACAGGGGCAGGGAGGTGTTGCTACAGTTGTACAGGGCATTGGTGAGACCACACCTGGCGTATTGTGTACAGTTTTGGTCTCCTAACCTGAGGAAGGACATTCTTGCTATTGAGGGAGTGCAGCGAAGGTTCACCAGACTGATTCCCGGGATGGCGGGACTGACCTATCAAGAAAGACTGGATCAACTGGGCTTGTATTCACTGGAGTTCAGAAGAATGAGAGGGGACCTCATAGAAACATTTAAAATTCTGACGGGGTTAGACAGGTTAGATGCAGGAAGAATGTTCCCAATGTTGGGGAAGTCCAGAACCAGAGGTCACAGTCTAAGGATAAGGGGTAAGCCATTTAGGACCGAGATGCGGAGGAACTTCTTCACCCAGAGAGTGGTGAACCTGTGGAATTCTCTACCACAGAAAGTTGTTGAGGCCAATTCACTAAATATATTCAAAAAGGAGTTAGATGAGGGGGTCAAGGGGTATGGCGAGAAAGCAGGAATGGGGTACTGAAGTTGAATGTTCAGCCATGAACTCATTGAATGGCGGTGCAGGCTAGAAGGGCCGAATGGCCTACTCCACCTATTTTCTATGTTTCTAATACTGAGGGAGTGCCGCATTGCCGGAGGTGCCATCTTTGCGATGACACATTAAGCTTAAGATCGCGTTTGATGATTCCTGTGGATGTAAAAGATCCCACGGCACAATTTGAATGAGCGCAGGAAGTTCTCCTAAGGTCCTGGCCAACATTCCTCCATCAATTGACATCACCAAAAACAGATTAACCGGTCATTTATCTAAAAGTTGTGTGCGGGACATTGCTGTGCACATATTGGTTGCTTCATTTGCCTACAAAACAACTGTGACTGCACCTCAAAAGTAGTTCATTTGTTGTGAAGCGCTTTGCGATGTCCTGAAGATGTGGGAAGGTGTACTCGAATGGAGCATAATCGCCGGCATGGACTGATTGGGCAGAATGGTCTGTCTCTGTGCCGTATATCGTATGTAATCCTATGTAGTTTTTGTCCATTCACTGATTTCAATTGATTGCCAGCTCAGTGGCGTTCAACAGCATGCCCTGTGGAGGAGCAGGGAATGACTGACAACAACTTCTGGATTTCCGCGTTTAACTGCGCATGTGCCTACTCCAGAAGTTGCTGGCAGATTCACAGTTGTGATAACTGCGAACGCTGACAATTTCGCTGTCATTATAACTCTAAATTCCGAGTCTATATTTATTAATGACTTGGATAATGCAATAGAGAGCCATATAACCAAGTTTGCCGATGACACAATGATTGGTGGCTTTAGTGCCTCAGCAGGGATTCCATGTGCTGCTAATGCCTTGTTCTTGAGCAGACGGATGGCCTTTTCTACCTCGTGTAGGGCTGGGGTTTTGCTGAGATGGTGGCGGGTAGCATGCTGCGGGATGTAGTTGCGAACACTCGTGTCTAAGGTTAAGGAGATCTTCGAAGTGCTCCTTCCAGCAGGCTCTGACTGCCTTGGTGTCCTTAATGAGTGCCTCTCCATTCTTAGCCAGCAGTGGGGTGGGGCCTTGGGTGCTTGGGCTGTAGGTGGTCTTGACTGCGCTGAAGAATCCTCGCACGTCATGGTTGTCAGCCAGCTGCTGGATCTCCTGTGCTTTCTCCACCCACCATCTATTCTTTAGGTTGCGGGTTTTTTGTTGGACCTCGGCCTTCAGCCACCTATAGAGCTGCTTTGCTGCTCCCGAGTTGAGTTGTTGCTTTAAGTTCAGAAATGCCTTGCGCTTGCGGCATATAAGCTCCTGGATCTCCTGGTCGTTCTCATCAAACCAGGTCCAACACTGCCTCCAGTGTGCCAGCGCAGCCTTCGGTCGCCTGAGGAAGAGAGTGTTTGAAGACCAGGACCTCAAATCCAGCACCAAGCTTATGATCTACAGGGCAGTAGTGATACCTGCCCTCCTGTATGGCTCCGAGACGTGGACTATATACAGCAGACACCTCAAAGCACTGGAGAAGTACCACCAGCGCTGCCTCCGCAAGATCCTGCAAATTCACTGGGAGGACAGACGCACCAACGTCTCTGTTCTTGCTCAGGCCAACATCCCCAGCATCGAAATACTGACTACACTCGACCAGTTCCGTTGGGCAGGCCACATCGTCTGCATGCCCGACATGAGTTTCCCTAAGCAAGTGCTCGACTCGGAGCTCCTACACATCAAGCGAGCCCCAGGTGGGCAAAGGAAACGCATCAAGGACACCCTCAAAGCCTCCTTGATTAAGTACATAAGAAATAGGAGCAGGACTAGGCCATTTGGCCCCTCAAGTGTGTGTAACATCCCCGCCGGCACGAGGGAATCCCTGGCCCAAATCCACCCAAAGTGGAGGAAGAGCATCCGGGAGGGCGCTGAGCACCCTGAGTCTCGTCGCCGAGAGCATGCAGGAACCAGGCGCAGACAGCGGTAGGAGTATGTGGCAAACCCAGCTTCCCACCAACCCTTTCCTTCAACCACTATCTACCCCACCTGATGGAGACTGTAATTCCCGTATTGTACTGTACAGTGACCTGAGAACTCAGAGTGGAAGCAAGTCTTCCTCGATTTCGAGGGACTGCCTATGATGATGATGGATTGGTGGCTTGCTAACTAGTGCAGATGGGTGCATAAAATAACAGACATTGACTGATTAAGTGAGTGGGCAAAACTGTGGCAGATGGATTTCAATGTCGGTAAGTGAGAGGTCATCCATTTTGGACCAAAAAGGATAGATCCGAGCCGTTTTTAAATGGTAAAAAGCTAGGAACAGTGGAGGACCAAAGATTTAGGGTCCATGTACGCAGATCACAAAAATATAGTGGTCAGGTCCAAAAAAATAATCAAAAAAGCCAATGGAATGTGAGCCTTTATATCTAGAGGTCTAGAATATAAAGGGGAGGAAGTTTTTCTGCAACTATACAAAGCTCTGGTTAGACCACATCTGCAAAATACATCGGTGTAGAGGTCTGGGGACCGCACCTTGGAAAATATATATCGACCTTGGAAGGAATGCGGTGCAGATTCACCAGAATGTTAACAGGGCTCCGAGGGTTAAATTATGAGGAGCGATTATATAAACTAGGCTTATATAGTCCCTGGAATACAGAAGGTTAATCAAATTATGGGATGATTTGATTGATTTTTAGGATTTGAAAGGAATTGATAGGTTAGATAGAGAGAAACTGTTTCTATTGGTGGGGAGTCTAGGACAAGGGGCCATAACCTTAGAATCAGAGCCAGGCCATTCAGAAGAGGAGTTCAGAAACACTTCTTCACATCAAGGGTGGTAGAAGTGTGGAACTCTCTCCCATAAAAAGCAGTAGATGGCAGCTCAATTAATTTTAAATCTGAGTTTGACGGATATTTGCTAGTAAGGGTATTGAGGAATTATGGAGCCAGGAACAGGCTCGAGCGGCTAAATGGCCTACTCCTGTTCCTGCGTTCCTAATTGAACTCTAAACTTCTACTTTTAGATTCTGAATCTGGAGTGTTAATGATGCTTTAGAGAGAACACGCAATTATTGTTAGTTGGAAGTACAAATTAATACATCTATGTTTTAAAAGAACGAATGCCTGGTCATTTAATTGTGTTTTTTATACACTCTCTCTCTCTCTCTCTCTCTCACACACACACACATACCTAACTTTTTGAAGGGCTGGAATATTCCCAGATTTCATCCTGGACCTAATGTAAAGAGACAGAAATGGGGCCTGTTAAAGCGTGTTGTGAATTTCTGCGGCTAATAATGCCAGTTTAATTTAGGCATAGGGCTCTAAACTTGATTTCCATTCTGCAAATAGTCAGTTTGTATAAACCTAAAAAGCCCTTAACCTTTATCTTAATATTTTACAGGATTCAATCTTAAACCATCTTTATGGCCATGATATTTATGGGAAATCTGGGAGGGAGCGGAGGCGCCTGTTGGATGGAGAGAAACCCGTAAATACCGGCAACGCTGAGGGCCTGCTGAATTTAACAGCAGGAGTTTATCAGCATTTTTTTTTACTGTTTCCGGCTTGGAAGGCAGCCAGATTGAGGCTGGCTGGAAAAGCCTGCTTATAGAAGGCTGTAGACAGGGACCACTGGGGACGGTATCTGACAATCGGGGCATTTGGGCGGTGGGGGGGGTGCGGTTCAGAGTGCGGCAGAGAGGTTGGGGTGTCTGAAGATTGCAGAGGGAGTCTGAAGATCTGGGGGGTGGGGGTGCGCGCGTTCGGAAGGTCGCAGTCCAAGATTTGCTTGAGGGCCCGAGAGAAGCACTCCTGCTCCTCCTGCCTCACAAGCAGGGCTCTAAAAAGCACTTACCTGCTGGATCTGGGCAGCTGCTGCTTCCCTTCAGCCACTGTGTTTTCTGAGCCCTGTCGGCTAGCATTAAATTTAAGTGGCTGCCAAAATCTGAGGAATGGAGCTTCATTTAAACATTATAATCATTGACCTGCCTTTCCAGAGCGGGTTACTCGAATACCCCCAGCACGCTGTTGTTAAATCGGAAGTAGGCATGTTTGTGGTGGGTTGGTGTCTGGTTTCACATATTTACTCTTTATCGCCCCTCTGGTCCATTGTGGGGTGGGTAAAATCCCTCCTGTGTGTCAGTTTTAAAAACAAGATCACAAGATATGGATGAGGTAGGAGATATGATAGCATAACCTAGAGATCTTAACAGAGACCCTTTACTCTGTACACCAGTTATTGGAATGTATCTAATGCTGCCACGAGTTCTCCACTCTCAACGGACAGCGGACTGAATAAGCACGCTTACCGGATTGAAACACAGGATTAAACCAATAACTAGTTTTTATTTACACAAGAAAATTGCACAGTTTCACACAGTGAGAGAAATTTTTCCTAGATTCCTTCATCGATATAAAACAATTAAGATGCAACTTGCTTTCTCTCTAAACATGGGTCCTAAAACAGAAGACTTACTAGCTTAACTATTCCTGGCTAAGTTATTTTAGGTATTCAAACCAAAAACAGCCTTTTGTCTGAGATGTATGTGATTGTCGATAACCGCCCCCGGGAATGTTTAACTAGCCTTTTGTCTGCTGGCTGCAAAGTTCACACATGTTCTGACTCTTTATCTTTTACTGAGAGTGTGATTGGGTTGCTGCAATTGCCCTCAGCACCAAGCAAAGTGAAGAAAATCAGCCAGCTTCTCACTCTTCTGTTTTATGGATATTGGGTGATTGGCTTGCACGTGATGCACTCACAGTGGAATAGTCTGCCAGCACTCACTGTCTCGGCTTACATGAAGAGAAAGCAGGAAAGGGGTACTGAGGGAATGATCAGCCATGATCTTATTGAATGGCGGTGCAGGCTCGAAGGGCCGAATGGCCTACTCCTGCACCTATTTTCTATGTTTCGATGTCACTTTAGTGAGGTAGTGGAAGACTACTTTTGCAAATTTTAACTCTAAGCACATCATGGAGTTATCACTTTCAGGAGAGGAGAAAGTGTGTTTGTGTGAGCACTATTTTTAAAAGATTACTGTTGCAAATTTCAGGTCTGCACTCTATTCTCGGGATCAGCATTGCTAACTACTCCTGTCGAGGGACCCCACATCCCTTCAGTCATATGTAAAGCTTTACTGCCCAATATTTAGTTTTACAATAATGTGACCAGAGGGTCATAACCATATAACCCCTCGTCATTCTTTCCCTAAACCATTCCTCCATCTCCTCCTTATAACCTACTTCTTTGGTTATCCCTCCTAATCATTCTTCCTTTGGCTCGGCATCCATTTCTTTTTATGCCTCTATCTAGCGCCTTGGGATTTTTTTTTGTTCCATTCTTGCCTATCCAATCATACCTAGATCATCTTCAGCAATGGCTTCACTTCCTGCCACTGTCCCATTACCTACAGAGTCCCCCCACAATCTATCCTTAACCCCCCCCCCCCAAATCTTCCTTAACTACATGCTGCCCCTTGGCGACGTAAAGTCTGCTTCTAACTATCCTGTCCCAACCTTTCATAATTTAAAACACTTCTATCCTGTCGTGCTAAAATCATTGTTCTTACAAAAGACATATTTCTTTCACTTCTTTCTCCCCATTTTGTATTTCCAATACAAGACTTGCTAGTGAATCTGCATTGAGCTCTCTCTAAAGCCTCAATATCCTTATATTATGGAGCTGGATATGCATGCAGTACTCTAACTCAGGTCTTATTTGAGATTTTATTAGGTTTTATATAGCATCTTATACCTTGTCTAGGTTGTTGATGTAGCCCAGGAAACTGGTTTTCCTCTTCAGTCTTGTATAAAATAATTTCCCCATTTTCAAGTGTCACTGGTAATGTAACACCCCACATGTAAATTCTCACTGGCCTATTAGTGCAATTTCCATGCATATTCCTCACAGTTAAGAGAGAGAACGGGCATTTCTTTGTTCTGTGCCCGTCAGTCCATATATAATCGCTTCTCCCAATAAATTACACTTCAAGGTAGATTGATGCAAATTTCTCCTCCCTTTTATTAAACAAAGATTTATTAGAATATTTTGACTTTGCTCTCACAGTGCCCAGCAGGATGCTATCTTTGAACTGGTCTCTATGGAGTTTAACATCGCTTTGTGGCACACAAAATATGCCTCCAGACTAGCCGGAAAGGAGGAGTAAGTAACTACACAAGTTAATACCAACCATTCCTGTGTTGTGCTATTTCTGGGTCTGGACTGGAGTAATTTGAATTAATGTTGATGTCTCTATTTTTAGTATAACAGTGGATGAAGCAAAAGATGTGCACAGAAGCTTAAGGAATGCAGCAGGAATCTTCAAACATATCAAGGTGACCAATCGCTATCTTAAACTTTACTGCCTCTGGCTTCCTTGTTCTTCCTACCCCCTCCCTGATTGACTTGTGCACAGGCACGACGGGCCAAATGGCTCCTTCTATGCTGTTAACTTGCTGTGATTCTCTGATTTACAGCAACGTTAATGAAGGTTTGATCGGAGGCTGCCCTATTGGCCTCTTCTGAAAGGATGATACATGACGTGGGAAGATTCTAAGGAGATGGGGAGAGAGTACCCTATCCCAAAAAACAGTGCAGCTGCAGAGTACTACAAGCTTTTCATGGCTTTGTCCATGTCTGTTGGGATTTGAAACCCATTTCTACTGTGCTAGGATTTCATTTTAACTTCTTTCTTAAACCTGAACTATTCGCTTTGTCTTCCTACCCAAAGCCCCATCAAAGAAAATACCAGTTGTCCCAAAGGATAAGTTCGGCTCCATTGGTAGCACTCTTGCCTCTGGGTACAGTGCTGACGGAGTGTTGCATTGTCGAGGTTGTCAAGGTGCCACACTTCACATCAGATTTTAAACTGAGGTCCCCATTTGCCTAGATGGATGCTAGATGCTGTGATGGGAAGATGATTGAGTTAGTATTCTGGAAGGATGATATCGAATGGACTGAATAGCGTTCTTCATGTCAACCAATCTAATTTTATATCTGCTTTTTTGGTATACTTATTGAGTGTATTATTGGGTTTTATATGAATGTGAAGTCCTATTTTGTCTGCTGTAAAGTATCCCAGATCTAGGCACTGAATTAAATGGGCTTTCAGTGGCATCTTACCACTTTAATCCCTTTGCAA